>NC_133339.1:14359322-14606822 GCF_030506205.2 Paramisgurnus dabryanus | reverse complement strand
ATAAACATAAATTCACAAAATGTTTCACTAAAGTAGTGACGTGAGCAGTTGCCCATATCCAGTGAAATTAATGGGTCTCTATGGGCATCTGCTGGTCGAAATGATTTAATTCCTAAACTGTAATTCTTTATTTTTTTTCTAAACACCAAATGGCCAAATTCAACACATATCATCTAGATCAGTGTTCTTCACTCCCAATCCTGGAGAGCCGGTGTCCTGCAGAGTTTAGCTCCAACCTTAATCAAACACACATACCTGTGATTTTCTAGTGATCATTGATTAGCTTGCAGGTGTGTTTGATTAAGGTTGGAGCTAAACTCTGCAGGACACCGGCTCTCCAGGGTTGGGAGTGAAGAACACTGATCTAGATCAATATCTAAAAACCACAGTGGACAAAAAAAGTTCACAAAAGTGGACAAAAGAGACAGATTTAAATACCAGGTGTAAACGTAATGTGTCCCTCTCGTCTACTTGTGATCCGATCGATGACAACACATCTTAATACCAAGTGTAAACAGCCCCTAATGCATTTACTGAACGTATGCACATGAATGACAATAGTCTATTTCATGTGCCTTGTTAATGGGCACTTTGCATTTAAAACAGACAGTGCTTGTTTGGACATCTTTTGGGGCACACAATGTGCATCTCTTCCTTTCCTCTCTTCTGTCTGAGACATTTGAAGACCCTGATTATAAACTATTTTCTGTAGGCCGGTCATTTATGACCAGAAACACCTCAAGTGGAACAAAGTTGGGAGTCTTTGTGAACAAAGTCAATACATTTCAGTCTAATTCAATAACTTTAACTACTATTTTTGGGTAAAAGAAAATGATCTCCATAATGACGTGAACACAACATGAGGTTTAACTGTAGTAGAGCATTGCATGGAGATCACAGTCATTCAATCCACTGAAAGTTGCTTTGGATAAAACTCTTTACCTGATGTTTCAATCTAATTCAACTGAATCTATTATAGATGCAGAAAGTTATCATCTCATGGATTTTAGTTTATTTTCCACTCATGTTTCTCAATGTTTTTATGATTATTCCTCAACCATCAATAATAAAGATTGAAAAAAAACACCAACCTATTTGTTCCTCAGTATCTTCATCCTTTATTCTGCATGGTTGTGGATCTGTCATCTTCTCAAGCTCCTCTTTCACCAGCATCAACATTATGTCATGAAGATTTCAGTTGTCACACATGGAGTGATTTCTCTGTGTGTTTGTCTCCATCATTTATTGGTGGATTGTTGTAGGAGGAGCTTCACTGAAGGTCTCAATCACTTTCACTTTATGGGTGTGAACTAGAAATGAAAGAAGAGGCATTAAAACATTTAATGTCAGTAAAACATTCACCATCTGTTTCACTTCTTTAGTTTTATTTTATAACAGATAATGGGTTTATTTCTAATGTTGTTTTCATGTTATGCTAAAATGTACTTTTATGTTATAGGGATGTAATGATTCACTTGTTTTCTCACACATTAAAAAAAAGACTTGAAAGACTTGATTTATTTATTTCAGACTGACAGTCAACACAGTTGAGCTAACAAGCAATTACACATTAATTACAGAATCTGAATCTATGTTTGGTGTAGACCTGGGCGATTTTAAATTTTTTAATTAATTTGAATAAACAGTTTCATGCAATTTTCAAAAGAAGTAGAGAGCACCACTTTCTCTTTCCTTCCTGCGTTTAAGCTATCTGTTCCTCAGTTTTAAACTTCAAAAGCAAACAAACAGACACAAGTACAGTTGAATAAAAACATGACCTAAACCTCACATAATACTTGTACCTTAAAGGTCCCTTAAACAGAAAAATCATTACAAATTTCTAACAATTTATAGGAGAATGCTATAAATAGTTAAGAGGTGAAATGAGACACTGACTGTGTACTTAAACTATTTTATACTGCACGACAAAGCAATATAAAAATGCCTGAACATCTTTCACAATCATATTATGCATAATCAGGGGCACCACTAGCAATTCTGTGCCTTATGAAAAAATATGAGGTTGATTCCCCTACAACTTCGATTTAAACCAAAAATACAAACCAACCTAGCTATCGAAAATATTTTGTCTGCAATTTAATAATACAGACCTATTACATTTTCTATTGTTTTTGACCACTATAAATAATCAGTGTTTAGTCAGAGACTTACCATGTCGTTAGCTATAAGATGAATTATTATGCAAATGTTAATTTAATAGAAAAATACAGTAACGTTACAGTAATCAAATATTCAAAGAAAATGCAACATTCTTAAACAAGATTAAACATACATGATATGGTGTGTATGAACCTTAACCCAAAAACCTTTAGTTTCATCCACTGGATAATTGTGACCCTGCCTATGAAAACCCAGCTGAAGTATTTATTTCTGGTTTATTGTTTTCTACATAAAATCATCTTACATAATATAAACAACATTCTGTGAAAAGATAAACTTGAACTCTTTAATATTGACTGCGTAAGTTCATATCAGCAATCGAAATCACAGTGAAATAAATGTTTGAAATCAAACTGTGATGGACAAAAATAATCTCCTTCATCGGTGATAAACGAAACCTATTGAATTGACCGTTAGCGGTTGGCATTAACTGACGCAAACATTAAATGGAAGCTCCGTGAATAAATCAAAAGTTACCTTTTGCGTAATGGTCAGCCCGTTCTATCTCTCTGGCCTCTGTAGTCTCGTTTAGTTTCTGATGTCCAGATCTTTCTCTCTCATTTTAACATCTCACTTAGTGATTGACTGAAGCTTTGTTTATAAGTTACTGTTGATTTTCTCCTTACCACGAGAATATCCTCCGCTGATCGCGCATGCGTCTAACGGTCGTGATCTTCTTCTTCTTTCTTATTTACCGGCGGTTGGCATCCACCTTATTGGAACATTACCGCCCCCTCTGTTCCGGTGTCATGAGCAATTCGGTCTCTGTCATGTATATAAAGGCTAGATGGCTCGTCCGCGCTGATGGCCAATTGAGTTGAACGTCCGCATTTTGGCGGCCATCTTAGGACAGGGCGCTCGCTCACTCGTAGCATTGAGTTTTAATGATGCAGGTACTTTTAAATGACCATAACTTGCTTAATTTTTTACCGATTTTCAAACGGATTGGTTTGTTATAAACGTCAAAGATGTACCTATGACACTGAATACGTATACTAAAAATAAATAAAAAATTCATGAAACATGTTAAAGCATCCAAAATTATAGCCACGTTAATAACCCTGGTGAAAAACAAATATACTTTATTGTATTTCAAGTATATTTAACTTTGCAATAGTACATTACAAATATACTTACAAAGGAATGTACTTTCTTTAAACATATTTAAAGTATGCTTACAACATATTTGCGCGTATTTTTTACAATTAAACTTTTAACATACTTTAAAATAATTGTACTTTAGTATATTTTCTAAAAGTATACTTTAGAAAAATATACTTAAAGTTAAAGTTTTGTGCAATTTTTAAAGTATACTAAATTTAAACTTATTTTAAAATGTATTTTAGGTATACTTTATCGGTATGCTTAAAGTTATCATTATAATAATGCACTGACAGTATATTTCTAAAATACATTATTTAGTATTCTTTAGAAACAGTATATTTTAAGCACATTTTGAAAGTATGGGGTGTACAAATGTATATTATTTTATGGAGAAATAACGTGGGCTTAAAATTACGAGAGAGCAGTATGTTCAGTTACATTTTATATTGTAGATGTATACATTTGTAATATACTATTAACATAATAAGGTACACTTTAACTTCACTATAGTCAAGCATTGGATAAACCAATTAACTGTGTTTTACCACAAAATAACCATGGTTTTGCTAATAATAATCAATACACCAAAAAAACATGGTTACTAAACTTTTACCACAAAAAAAACATTCATTTTCGTAAGGGGAATATGAGTGTTTGTTTTTTTGTAGTTTTTGAGTCAATTGCATACTGCTTTTAGCTGTACACATTGATTAACTTAAACAGTTTTCGTAAATGCATTTCAGAGAAAAGTGAATTCTGAGATTTGAATAATGCATCTGACGTGTGGGATGACGTCACGACGCACGTATTTTGATTTTTACCAGTCGTTCAAGGCGGACGGATTCAGTCCCAAGGTACGTTAAAATTAATTATATTTGATTATCGTTTGACCATTCTGACGTTTATCAGTAGACTATCATATTTCGAATGCGAAATGTTGTCAATAACGCGGTGTCTAACTCGCTATTAGTGATAAGCTGATGTGTAGCTTAGCTTAGCTTATAGCTAATGTTAAAGGTTTGAAAGATAGCACTGTAGCCTGTTATATCGAAGTAGTACACCCGATTGTTTTGTTAAATATATGTATTGGTGTGTATGTATATGTTAATGAAAAAAGGTAGCGTCAGAAAATCTGTTTTTTAATGTAGCGTGAAAGTTAACCATTTATTGACTGTTTAGAGGTTGTAAGGCTTTTACCTAAGTTAACTGTATTTAGTATTAATGATGCTGCATTCTTTCCTCAGAAGCTAAAGTTTTTCAAAGACATTTGTAGGGAGGACTTTGCAGCTAATGGTAAGTCATTTTAAACTCTTAAGATATAATAATTAATTCGTAGTAGTAAATCAAGCTTCAGTTTAGATAACGTTATATACATATTGAGGCGGTTTCCCGCATACTGTATAGTAGGTACTGAATTAGATGAAGTACCTACTTACTTGCCGTTAAAACAGTAGGTACTGTATTGTATGAATCCTGGTAGTATGAATGAGATTCGGACGTACTACATCCGCCATCTTGCTACATCACGTGACATACGTCGTCATCACGTCATGTCATTTCAGCGCGAAAACAGCCGCGTGCCTCTTCTTCTTCGTTGGATAACTCCTCGTCCGGGGCATCATGGGATAGTGAAGCGTCCATCGTATGCACACTGCAAAATCTAACCGGAAGTAGTAGGTCATCCGGGTACTTTTCGCATACTGTTTTTCGAATACTATGTATTCGGACATACTACTCGCCTCGCCTACTGCTTTTCGCGTACTATATAGTATGTAACAACTTGCACTGACATATCTTAAAATACACCAGTGTCCTTTGTTTTGCCTCAAAATGTACACAGGTAATGTTTTTATTAAGGCATGTTTTTTTAAACTAATTATATTTCTTAATTAAACTAAGGCCTAGTCCTGTTTTAAGATAATCCCTTTCAAGGAAACCACCCAAATGTCTGCTTGTTGCATTTTCTTTCTGACAAGTTTTACATTTAAATTTAATACAATAAAATCTTTCTTTAGGAGCTGAAGTATTTTATGTAAGGAGGATTTTGCAGCCCATATAGGCAAGTCATTATAATGAAAACTCTTAGGGGTGGTTTCCCCGACAGTGATTAGCTTTATCCAGGACTAGACCTTAGTTTAATTAGGATAGTTTTAACAAACATGCCTTACTAAAAACATTACTTATGTGCATTACGATGTAAAACAAAGGGCACTGATGTATTTTAAGATATGTCAGAGCAAGTTGTTTTCAGTTTGGACAGCTCTTACATTTATTTTAGTCTAGGACTAGTCTAATTCCTGTCTGGGAAACCGCCCCTTAATATATATGATGACATTTTTGTCAAGCTCTAGTTTGGGTAAAAATATCTGCTATACAATCTCTGCCAGTAAACTATAGATTTAATGCAGTAAGTCTTAAATAAATGTAATGTTTTAATATTAAACACTTTTTAATTGAGCTTATTGTCTCTCTTTTTCAGATTTCCTTAGGCTGAACCAAAACCTGACAGACTAAAGTTGATTTGAGAGAGAAAGACGTTGAAAACTCAATCATCTTGACATTCTTCAATGAGTAATTGTTAAATTTTTAGGCAAATACTGTACACTTTGAATGCTGTGAATAAAACTATATTTTAAATATATTTAAAATGAATTGTTTTTGACTGTTTTAATCAGCTTTTATTTATTTGGAAAAAATTATTTTGGTTATGTTACCAGCTAAAGTAATCTATTCCCAAAATAGCACTCTTTAAGTTAACTAATTATTAACGCACTTGAAGTATACTCATTACTAATCTAGCTGCAGGTATGTAAAAGTATACAAAATTTAATGTACTTGGCATATTCATTTTTCACCAGGGCAGTTTTTAGAATTTTGGATTGGCCAAAAATATATAGAATGTAGGCAAACAGTCTATTTAAGGTATACTGGTTGTATGTTTGCAAGACACTCATAATACATTTGTAATGTACTCCTAACATAAATAAAACACACTCTAAATCCACTTATCAAGCATGAATTTAGCACAAAAACAATCATGTACTTAAATTGTACTAAATACACTTAAAGTTGTTCCACTTTAGCACACAAAAGTACACTAAATACACTTAAAGTTGTACTTTGTTACAATATTAATATACAACTAAAATATATTAAGTACAAAATTAGTTGTTCCAAAATAGCACTCTTTAAATAAACTAATCAATAGCACACTTTAAGTATACTGGTCATTAGTGTGACTGCAAGTATACTTAAGTATATCAAAATTAAATATATTTAGCATACTATTTTTTCACCAGGGAACGTTTGTAAAAAAACAAACCGTTTGTAAATCCGTCAAGAATTCAGCAAGTTACGAGCATTTTAGTTGGCGTATGTCACTCACCTTCCGTCCACAGCAGCAGGGAGCAGCACTATGGCAGCACTGACCTAAGATGGCCGCCAAGTGACGACACAGCTGACTCCGCCTTGAGCCATCTAGCCTTTATATACATATCTATGGTACTGACCATAGACATCATATAGGTAGACGCCCTATCGACCGCTACTGCCTACTGGCGCGGCGAGATATGGGGCCGCCATCTTAGATCGGTCACCCGCTCACTCAGTGTAATCTGTATGACTGGTGGAATGAGCTATCAGCGCATTTAATTAATCATATCTCAGTGAATACCGAACAGATTTTCACGCGGGTTTTTTTGCTGCAAAGGTCATTCATGGGGCTATGATACAGGACACATGGATCGGCGTATTTTAACCCCTTATGTGCCGCAAATCCCGTTTGAGTGGAGGGTGACAATGTGATGTACATCTTTAAATGAATATTTCTCTGGGATTCTTTGGGCTAGAAACCTAATCTTGGTCTTGTTTTAAAGAAGACAATTTAGGGTTTTTCACAAATGAGTTAGAAAGTAAAAATATTAAATATAAATATTTTTATAGCCGTTTACCTTTATTTTAATATAAAAAATAATGCAGTAACATATTAATTTATAAATAAAATGACATAAAAGTTAATGTTTCACACAATAAATAATGTTAACATGAAGCAATATGTCTCAAGTAGTTGTGATCCAAATTTCAAGTTAAAATCACAAAAAACTATGTTTGTGTCACAATTTTAATGGTTTAACCAACAACTGCCACTAGATTTTGCCACATACTCTTGTACTCTTGTATACTCACAAACTAATAGATTATCACCGCATTATTATTCATGCAAAAAGGTTTTGAAATATGAAAACTACATTCTGAGAGCTTTCCGATGATATATAGCTCATGATTTTTTAGGTTTAGAGTAGGGTTTTAGTGTTATATGCAAAAACTAATTTGGCCTACCTGTGGGCCCGTAACATTTTAGAAACTGACTCTCACTATGTCATAATTTTCCCCAAATGGTAATGAAATTCGAAAATTATACTATTTGAGCTTTCCAACAATATATAGTTTGTCAAGATTTAGGTTTAGAATGTTAGTGTTACAAACACTAATGTGGACAGCGCCACTTAATGTTCATAGTAGGAATAAATGAATATTCACTAAACAGTAATAAAATATTCTGATATTATAAGATATAAAGTGAGTCCAAAATCAAAATATGTGGTGTAGGATATAAGATATTTTATAAATCACACACTATAAATATGACAAAGATGCAGAAACAGATAGTTGCAGTAAAATAAGACTTTTTAATAAGGTGAAGAAACAATTTAAAATGATTTAACCCCCCCTCTCCCCCCCACACACGGGCGCGCACTGAAAGAGGACTGTTTTGCAGAGCTTCTTTCCTGTGCTCCCTTTCTGTAGTTCAAGAGAGGTTAGTTTGGCAACATGGTGGAGCCTTATCTTTAAAAACACAGACACAACCAATGACAACGAGTCAGACTGATGGTTGTCGATTCCAAACCGAGTCTCCTCAATGTCCTCCCTACGAAGGAAAACATCCTCTGTTCCTGATCCTCCCGCACAACGTGCATGACTGTTGACAGCTTTTTAAAGTTCGGCGGATCACGCAGCTCACTTATAATAATAATAATAATAATAATAATAATACACATTTATATAGCGCCTTACACAATACTCACAACAGAGAAACTCTTGTAATTATTACTTTACTTTACCCCACCTCTCATTGCAGGGTGAACAGCGGCTGGTGCAGTAAACATAGTCTAGCGAACGTTAGCTGGCTACGATTTCAGTACAGTAAAATCAATAATCCTGGTACTGGCTCAATTTTCTGGTAATATTCTATTTACAAAATACAACCAATAATACCGCAATGTTAAAAAGTACTTGTGAAAATAATCCTCCGGGCTCTATTTGCGATGGTCTGCCGATTAGAACAGGAAAATGCTCCACAGTGCTCTGGCATCTTATCTGCTGCCATGCAACGAAACTAGGAGTACGACCGATTTAAGATGGCCGCCGTATTTCTCAGTCCCCAGCGGCCAATAGGGCATCTAGTCTTCTATATGATATCTATGGTACTGACAAGCCGTTTCTCAGTACGCCGAACTCGGACTTGTGTCCTTCGTAGTTCGAACTTGTAAGTTCAGACTCGGAAGAACCAGAGTCGTATAATAACAGAGTTACGAAACGCTTTGATCTCGCCGCCGCGCGGTCACGTGATTCATGTAACGTTCTACAGTTCCAAACCAAGCAGGGCTGTCAATCTGTTTGCATAGGTTTTCAGCTATTTTAGGTAAATATTAGCTTGTAATGGGAATTGATCACTATACTTACTGTGTTTATAACGTTTTTTTTTTACTAGGGAGTGATGGAAATACAGTAAATCAGTTAATAAAGATAAACAGTTTAAACTTGTGACCCAAATATAACTGTGGTTATCTATACCAACTACAGCAACACAGTTTATCTTTTATTTTTGTGGCAAAATATGGTTATATAAATGGCTATCAATCTGCTAAAAACATAATTCCTACACTTTTAATATATTAAAATCACAAAAAAGATCGCCAACGCGGTTATTTGTAACAGTGAAGCATAACAGAAACACACTAAATTCATATTTTAAATTCACATTAAATGTTAATATAATCATACATGATTTTCGAGGATACATCACTCGTATTACTTACCAAACGCAATGAAACACATAGCAGCATTGTGAAGCAGTGTGACTTTCTTATAAGGCATTTAGCTTGTCGCTGTTGCCCCCTAGTGTTACTCGTAATATATAAAAAAAGATAAGTATAAAGTAGATGGCAACCAGTAATAAAATATTAAACCATTAAATCTATATTATTCACACATTATACACAACTCATTAAAATATAAAAAATTTACTAGTTATTATTAACGATAATCATTACCTACAGCAGAGTTCATAAAATATCACTGTTGACTATATTAATGAAATGTCCGAAAATGTAAAGAGAAACGGTAATTTCATCGATTTACCAGCAGGTGCCATTGAAATGAATGGGCTTCAGTGCTGCGTTTGGAACTATGCGTCACTACCGGTCACTACATGAAACGCTGTTACTTCCGCATTCCATTCTTACAACGGACGTCTATGTGAGTGTCGTAACTCTATTATTATACGACTCTGGGAAGAACGAACTCCTGACGCGAAATGCATTCTGGGAAACTTCGCTGTCATAAGTCCACACAAGTCTCCTCTGATGCATCCTCGATAAAATGGGCGGATCAAGAACACATCCGGGGATTTTATGTGAACTTGAGCCGTTTCTCAATATGCGTTCTTGTCTGTACTTGTGTTCTTGTGGACTTGTGAAACGTCATCAGTCGCGGCCCAAGTACTGTTCCAATTCAAAGTTCGCATCAAGCCCAAGTTCACATAAAATCCCCGGATGTGTTCTTGATCCGCCCATTTTTTCGAGGATGCATCTGAGGCCCTGTCCCAAATGGCGCACTTCATGTGGACTTTCAGTCTCGTGGCCTTAAATTGCGAGTTCTCCCTTAGTCTACGAGTCCGTAGGGTGTCCCATCTGTCATTTTTACGGTTTGAAGTGTGCTCATCAGCGCCTCCTTTGCCCCCTTGATGCGGTCTTCAGCGAAGCCCGCACTGCAGCAGGCTTCGCGCACTTTGCCAACCCAGAAGTCCTTGCGAAAGGGCAATCAGACCAATCAGACGACGGAAGGGAGGAGTTCACACTGACGGGCAACTTCTCTACCTATTTCCGGTGTGATGCTCGAGTCTGTCCCAAAATACGACTCCGGTGCACCCACGTGGACTCGCATCAAGGGTCCCTAAAGTCTGGACTACGTGATGTCATCAAAGTGTGGACTCTGAGGAGGACCACAAGTCCGGAGTGTGCCATTTGGGACAGGGCGAGAGGAGACTTGTGTGGACTTATGACAGCGAAGTTTCCCAGAATGCATTTCGCGTCAGGAGTTCGTTCTTCCGAGTCTGAACTTGCAAGTTCGAACTACGAAGGACACAAGTCCGAGTTCGGCGTACTTGGTTTTGAGAAACGGCTTTGGGCTTGATGCGAACTTTGAATTGGAACAGTACTTGGGCCGCGACTGATGATGTTTCACAAGTCCACAAGAACACAAGTACAGACAAGAACGCATATTGAGAAACGGCTACAGTCTCCCCGAGCAATGGACTCTATGCACGGCGGTGCTTGACGTATTTCCGGTGAAATCTCAGGATGCTGGACTACTTCCGCCAGTCATAGAGCTCAATGATATTCAGGAACGTTGGTTGCCAAAATAATCAAAATAACACTGCAAATTTTGTTGATGGTTGTTTAATTTACATAGAAATAACTTATACTTCACATTTAATACCATAATGACATTTAAACGTATGAAAGTATATTTTTATAGACGGGAGAACCGAACTTCTAGCCACCACTGGTGTGTGTCATAGTGTTTACAGCATTAGACTCAAGCATGACAACTTCTACACTGCTACCCTGTATCTGCATTAACACTAGTTTTAGAAAGAAATTGCACTGATAACAGTGCTATTCATCTGTTGTTGATATACTTATGAATTTTGTATAATTGTTATCATCAGTACTAGCGAAGATAACATCTGTGGTTATACAAGCAAAATGTTAGAACAGTAAAAAACGTGTATTTTGCGCATTTATGCTTTATTAATAACAAATGCAAAAGACAAATAGAAAATTCATGAATAACTTCAGAGAAAAATAAAACACACACACAACAAACTAAATACACGGGGTATTAAAATAAACAAACAGCACAAGAAATAAACAAATAATGGAATAGATTTCTTAAATGGACTTTAATAGTTCTTTTTGCGTTGTTATTTATATCCTATAAAGTTCCAAGATATGACTCAAAAATATCCAAGTAAAAATGTTTTGACAATCGACGTGAATATACAAAAAAAAAAGGTATTAAACGTCACATTCAATATAAGTCCTGCTGCAGTTCGTGTTGCTTTTTCCTCATATAGCAGTGAGATTTCATTTACGTCTTTTAATTTACCTGACACTTTAAGATAACATTACAAAGACATTAATCCTGAATCATAAAAACAGCACAATGTAAGCTCTGCTAGTATGATGAACATATCATAATGATTACAGAGATAAGACGACTTGCAACCTTTCTCGAGTTTGCACATCTGGACAATTCTTCACACATCACAGGTTGTAAATTTGGGTAAATCCAGCAAACAACGAGTAAATTTAGCGATTCTGCCGTCACTCCGCTTTAAATCTCCCGTACCGGAAACTGAAGAGCAGCCTTGAGTCAAACGCGGAAGTTAAGCGTTTTTTTTTTTTTTTTTTTTTTTATTGAACAAAATTGAATAATTACAATCAACACATCAACAATTAGGAATAACATTATAAAAAAAGAACAAAAATACCAAAAGAAATAAAATAATTATAATGGCTCATATCAGATAAAAGAAAAAGTATACATTTACAAGAAGGCGAGGACATTATACAATTTAAGAGACATCACAAATTAAAAACATTGAAAAGATTAAAAGTCGTGCAAATTGTGCATGTTTTGATTGCTTTCTTGTTGAGAGAAAACAAAATTGTTTTTAAATACTGTTTAAACTCTTGCAAGAATACAACATAAATTGGTCTACAGTTAGAAAATTTGCATTTATGTATATAAAACCTACACAAATACAAAATCAGATTTATTATGAAACACACATTTGAGTCTCCTTCAAAAAATCCAAAAATAACAAATTTAGGACTCATGAAAAAACCTTTAACAAAATTATTTGAAATAAATAAACCAACATATTTCCAAAACTGCTGAGTATAATTGCACAACCAAAACATATGAAGAAGTGTTTCAGTGTCATTCTGACAAAAGGTACATTTGGTGTCGAAATTAGAGTTGAATCTTTTTCTTAGAAAATCTTTGGTAGGGTATATATTATGAAGTAATTTAAAAGAAACTTCTTTTACTTTGTTTGTAAGTAAAAATCTTTGTTGCAAGGACCATATGTTATTCCAATTTAAATTATCAAAAAGTCTATTCCAATATGAAACTGCAGAGGGAGCACAAGCAACATTTTCAATGAGTATAGCTCTTATTTTATGGTTTCTTCCTTTCTTTTCAACAAAACAAATCTTCCCGATAAGAGTGTTCACAGGCTCCGGTAATGAAATTGAACTCATAGTTAATGTGTAATTTTTGAAAAGCATGTATAAACCAGATGGTATGGCATCCATAACAATGGCAAACTTTTTAGGAGTTACTGGTATATTGTATTTCAAAAGAAATTCAGCATATCTGAACAATATGCCTTCTTTATCAAAGAGCTGCCCCACAAGATATATTCCATTATCAAACCAGTGCTTATAGAACAAAGACTTATTTTTAAATAAAATATTCCTATTGTTCCAAATATAACACCTGTGGGGGGAAAAATTATGCTTGTACATAAGATTCCAAGCCAAGAGAGCCTGTTTGTGAAAGTTAGAAAGTTTAACAGGAAGTTTTTGAATATCATAATTGCACATTAAAACAAAATGTACTCCACCCAATTGTGAAAAGACAAACTGAGGGAATATATTCCACAAACGCGGAAGGTAAGCTTGCATAGAGTCCATTCGGTCTCCCCTAGGACCCCGATTGGTACCTAGCACTAATGCCGGCTCAAAAAATTTGTCATTGCGATATCTCGTCTGCATACGCGGTCTAGCAAGCTAATTATGTTGTACAAAATAGAAGCATAACATTTTAAAAAAATAAAAGTTAACAAAAAATAATATAATAAACTAATATTCATGTTGCGTACTTTTGTGTCATCATCTGCTTTACAAAAACAATACTTTTATTTTTTGTAAATTATTAACATACCTTACGGAATATATTTTTTAACAGTAAAAGTGTAGTAATCATGGCTTATAATTATAATTTAAATGTGTGATTCAACTATGTAGTAATCATGTTTCAAGTAATTAATGAGTAAGTAATTGTATAAGTAGACAGTAAAAAGTGGAAATGGTACAGTACATAATATCTAAATAATAAAATGACACAAGCAATGTGTAGATCTCCCACCTATAGCCTCATTTATATACTACTATATGAAACATATCATTTAAAAGACATCAATTGTAATTTTAACAACGTTCTAACTACATAAATCATAACGCGATTTTGTAGGAATTGTAATAAGGCGCTAAGAAAACTACCCATGAGGAGTTTTTTCAGCCAATGGAATCACGCGGGGTCCTAAGGGAGACTGAATTGCTCGGGGGGACCGAATTGCTCATGACACCGGATAGTGATGGGAGAAACGAAGCTTTTCGAAGCTTCGAATCAATTGAACCAATTGCTTCGAAAATTGATTCAGTTTTTCGAAGCAGTTCGAAACAACACACACGCTGGCGACCCCTGCTGGTCAAAATAGTGTAAAAGCAGATCTGTCCAAACATTTTTAGATTAGAACATTGCAAGATTTTTATTAAAATATGTTAAAAATAACTATTTAACTTAATAAAGACATAGTTAAAAGTGTATTGTGTGTTTAGTTTTATTTAGGGCAAACAAATGATTAAAACTAACTACCCTTTTAATTATGCACATTTTTGTCATTTAATCTGTCTATATACAAAAAATAGACAAAATGGCAGTGTTATTAGTCAGAAGGATAAATGTTTTATGAACTTGCATAATAAAACTGACCCGAGTTCACCTAAACATATAAGACACTGGTCATGTGATCAACTCCCCCTAGTGGTGAACCATCGGATTTTCGAAACGTTTCGAAACAGTTATGACGTAATGAAGCCTCGTTTGCTAAAATCACGTGACTTGGGCCAGTTTGAAACACGCTCCGAACCACTGATTCGAAACAAAAGATTCATAAATGTTTCGAAGCCTCATGAAGCAGTGCTTCGAAAACGACCATCACTAGTTCCGGAGGACCTGTGGACCTGATATGTCTACTCTCTCCTACACTCCATAACTTCACAATTATATATTCATATATATATAATATATATATAATATATATATATATATATATATATATATATATCCTATTTTATCCAATAAAAAACTCCCTCCTTTCACCTTAAATTAATAATCCTACTATATAGCCCTGTCTCCTTCAGAAAAGTGATCAGTAGCTACTCTAAACTGCGCCCTACCATTACCACCCAGTAAGCGTTTTAAAGTGAGCTCCCTCAAGTCAATACTCATTTTGTCTCTTTGTTCTAGATATCTCTGACACACTATTAATACATGCTCTACTGATCCCTTTATTAGGCCTGCTAATAAAATATTATCTGGGGGCCCCAGAAGTGCACAGGCCCTTAGAATCATCCTAACCCCCCTCCCTTAGTGGCACCCTTGTGCATAATTTCTGCACAGATATTTAAAAAGGTGAATATGGAGGTAATTTAGCAAAGATTTGCATGCGCATGATAAAATTTGTAAGAATGTACTTGACCTTGCAAGAGTAAAATAAATTTGCATGGTTTACATTTGTAAAGGTGTAAATCAAGTTGCAAGCATAAGAAAACAAGTTTTGCAACATTATACTGTTAATCATAAGTGTAATGTCTTGAAAAACTGAAACTCCATATTTACGCTAAATAAGTATGAACTTTATGCATCTGACCTCAGTTTTTCCGCACTTACACTTTTGGCACGTTTTTTTGCGCTGAAATATGCCAAAAGCATTGCAAGGAGTAGCGGAGTGGCAATCGGGAAAGTCAGGACTTTTCCCGGTGGGCCGCGAAGGCCGGTCTGATAATAGTTATATTATAGAAACAACGTAGCGGCCTAATGTGTGGCCGCTTCTCGCTGGTAAAACTGTGCAGCCTCTCTGCTCAAAACAGTACATAAAAGTGCTCAACCTGTTCAGCAGGTCCAATAGGATTTTCAAAAATATAGGAAGAACAGTGAGCGGCCCTACCCCAAATGGCTGTCGGCCTTTTATGTAAAAAGCCGCCAAACACCTGTTTATTGCAGTAGGCTACGTATGCGGTCGGATCCGTTAAGTACCCGTTGTGCTATCACACATACTCCGGAAAAGCTCATAAACAAAATAATAAAGCATCCTTGTGTTCCACAAAACAATATATTATTTGATAGTAAGTGTGGATTAAGGAGGTCTAAAATCTCTAGCCTGGTGGTCAGGACATGAATGAATAAAATCAGCAGATTTCCAAAGGTTTATTTATCTACACATACATTAAAAATAAAAATTAGAAGGGCAACTTTGCAGTATACCACATTATATATTTCCAACTATGTGATTTCCATATTATATTCGTAATTATTCAATGGCAATAAACCTACTCAACATGGCAATAATTATCTTCACAACATTATTATTTCTCAAAACTTTGACAAAAATTATTTTCAGAGGAACTGTATTCTTACAGTTATTCAAAGATGTACACATTATTCCGCATATGACTTGAATATTAGATGAGAGTATTCATATAGCGACAATGAACGTTTTATATGGCATAAAATATCCACACAAAACTGACATAACATCATAATGAAATTAATAAACAGACAGGGAAGCATGATTGACATGTAAATTGTATTATAAATACCGGAAAAACAGCAATATTACTGAAATAAACTCTGAGGTAAATGCGTTAAACACGCTGTTAACCGCACTAACAAGTCTAAATGAGCAATAAAAGTGGAAAAAAACAACATTATTAGCTCTCAAAACTTTATATGACAAAAATTTTATTTAAAGGAAATATTCTTACAGTTATGTAAAGATGCAGACATTATTCCATATATTATTTCCTGTTTATGAGCAAATACGTCTCTGGCCTCGCTCTTATGTAATAGCTGACAGGTGGGCAGACCCCATCTTTCAAACAGGTATTATTTTATATAGTTACTCATTTAGCAAAATTTGCCATGATTTTATTATTTTGAAAAAGTTTTTTTTTTGGCAGATTGATTACGATTTGTATTTCCATAGTTTTACTACAAATACCACGATTATGGTTTTTTTTACCACCGAGGGTGGTGGTCTACCTACGAAATTTTCCGGTAGAGTTTTTGGGTTCCACTCCGCCCCTGCTGCACATTATCTTTTAAAAACAGTTTCTGTGCATGCTCAGCACGTTGATAATGCATGATGTCACTCGCTGCGTACAGCAAAGAATTACTGAAACATTACTCGAGAGAGCTTTTAGAGAGATGCGATGGTTCCTAAATGTTTTAATCATCTCGCAGTAATTTTTTGTCAGACCGGGCCCACTGTCACCGATACATTATCTTACATTTTATTCAGTGTCGAAAAGATACCCAATACAAGTATTAAATCGGTGCATCCCTAACTATGACCGCCGTCCTATGCAGCCGCCTAACTATGCCTCTTTGTTAAGACTGCCTCTGCATACTGAGAATTCTCTGACTTTTTAAGGATAATGTAATTAAATTACAGTAACTAATTGCTTACCCAACACTGACCAGGCAATACATGTAGTATTAATTTGTGAGTTCAATCTCAAGATTACTTCATTGGTCCCCAAGGAAATCACCTTCATTGCTGTATGAATCCGTTTATTTGTGATTTTAACTTAACTGTTACCAAACCAAGCTAAAATAGAATCTTGAATAAAACTGACAACAATGAGGAACGACACAGCTGTGACAATTGGTTTAAATAATTTTTGTAAATCTGAAACATTCATTGACTCACTTATACATTTTTGCAATGAGGACGCTGATTGAGAGTCCATTTGTGGTTGTTTATTAAAGGAAGTTGAGAGCCACAGTAATGAACAAACAGACAGAAGATCTTATTACTGGAAGAATGGTCAAACAGCCATAACACACGTGGCCAGTATGAATGTGCCACTGGCGCATCCATGGAAGCAAAGCAATGAATGTGCGCTTCATCCACGCTTTAAACACGCCATTTATGGAGTGAATTTTGTGCCATAATTAAACAAACAAATCCAGTATTTTGCAAACAAACTCTATCTGTTTTGCAAAGGGAAAACTTGACTCACAAACAAACAGAAGCAGTATCGGCTCCAAATATCTGCTCAAGAAAATCTGCAGCCTGTATCGGACATTGGTTAAGGCTGATAAAACAAAAATAGGTCTCGGCATCGGCACTAAAAAATCCATATCTGTCGATCCCTATTTCTCTCTAGTATGAATCCTTACATGTATGTTAAGGTGAGTTTTTGTTCTGAAACTCTTTCCACAGTGATGACATGTGAACGGTTTCTCTCCAGTGTGAACTGTCATGTGTGCCTTAAGAGCCCCTTCACTCGTGAAACCCTTTTCACACTGATAGCATATGTAAGGTTTCTCTCCAGTGTGTTTTCTCATGTGAATCTCAAGTCTACTTTTATAAGTGAAACTCTTTTCACACTGAAGACATGCGTGAGGTTTCTTTTCACTGTGAGTTATCATGTGTTCCTTAAGAGTGCCTTTTATACTAAAACACTTTCCACACTGAAGACATGCGTGAGGTTTCTCTCCTGTGTGAATTTTCATGTGTGCTCTAGGGTTGTTTTTAGAACTGAAACATTTTTTACACTCATGGCATGTAAACGGTTTCTCTCCAGTGTGAATTCTTGAGTGGTCCTTGAGTTTACTTTTAGCTCTGAAACTCTTTCCACACAGATGACACGTGTAAGTTTTCTCTCTAGTATGAGACCTCATGTGTATCTTAAGTTCACTTCTATTTGGAAAAACTCTTGTCACAATGGTGGCACGCCTGTAGCTTTTCCCCACTGTGAGTTTTCATGTGCCGGTTAAAGTTCGATTTAAAGATGAAACTCTTTCCACACTGTTGACATGTGAAAGGTTTCTCCTCACTGTGAGTTTTCATGTGCTGGCTAAGATTTGATTTAAAGATGAAACTATTTCCACATTGTTGACAAGTGTAAGGTTTCTCTCCAGTGTGAGACCTCATGTGTATCTTAAGGTAACCTGCAGTTGTAAAACTCTTTTCACAGTGATGGCACACATGTGGTTTTTCTCCAGTGTGAATCTTCATGTGTGCTGTAAGGTTAGCTTTTGTTTTAAAACTCTTTCCACAGTGTTGACATGTGAAAGGTTTCTCCTCACTGTGAGCTTTCATGTGCCGGTTAAGGTTTGATTTAAAGGTGAAACTCTTTCCACACAGTTGACATGTTAAAGGTTTCTCCTCACTGTAAGTCCTCTTGTGATCTGCAGGGCGTTCATCTTCACTGAAACTATTTTCACACTTTATGTCTTCTGTCTTCAGAGTTTCTTTCTTTGAAACATTATGGTTTATTTTTACAATCTGATGTTTCTCATCCACTTCAGCTTGACTCTCCTCTTTCACTTCCATCATATCTAAAATGAAGACAGTAAATAGTTCATATTGATAAACCAGAGTGACAAAACACATTTGAGATGTCATGTAGCCATGTTATTTTAATGTGAAGTACATTATGTCATTTCTATTGTCAATTTCTGCTCTTGTAGTTTAACTCTTGTGCTGTGTTCAAAACCCTTTAACACTTCTGGTGTTTCAATATCACCAAATATTGGTTTCTATCTTTTTGTCAACTTGTTTTCTTTCAGTTAGGACTGGTTATATTACTAGTATTATTCATAGGCAGTGTTGGGCAGTAACGCATTACTAAGTAACACATTATTGTTTTTTATAATTTAACTCGTTATAACTTTGAAAATAGTATTTGAGTATAGTTACATGCCTATTAAACCTATTAAAGGTGCAGAAAGTTATCATCTCATGGATTTTAGTTTAGTTCATGTTTCTCAATGTTTTTATGATTATTCCTTAACCATCAAAAATAGACACCAACCTATTTGTTCCTCAGTATCTTCATTCTGTATTCTGCAAGGTTGTGGATCTGTCATCTTCTCAAGCTCCTCTTTCACCAGCATCAACATTATGTCATGAAGATTTCAGTTGTCACACATGGAGTGATTTCTCTGTGTGTTTGACTCCAGCATTTATTGGTGGATTGTAGGGCTGTCACTTTTCGTTCGAAAATCGATCGCACAATCGATCGGACCAACCAAAAAAACTTTCGAAAACGAAAATAGGGAATCGAGTTTAACAAAATATTTACACTATTAATTTTAAAAGAATTAAACCAATAAAAATAAAGATGTAACAAAATTCACAAACAAGCAGAAAAAGGAAATAAAAAATTCCGAAAGTGCAGGACGTGTTGCGAAAGCTAGACAGAAAATAGCAATTTAACGCGCCTATCAATCACGTTTCAGTCGCTGCATCCAAGTTAGTGTTTTTTGCAAAGAAAATGGAGGACAACGGCAATAAATCTGTGGAAAACGAGAGACGAGTGATAACCCCGAATAACTTGAGGAGTTCGATATGGAAGCACTTTGGGTTTTGGACTGAAAATAAAAATATGAAGAAGGACAAAGTGGTATGCAAACTGTGCGATCGTGAGTTTCCATATCACAGCAGCACTACATCTATGAGGGGGCATATGCAGCTTCATCATCCAGATGAATATAAAGACCTAGAGCGGGAAGAGCCACCTGCTAAACAGCCAAAACTGACTAACTTTTTCCCCCCGTCTGCACCTCTAAATGCTGCACGGAAAGAGGCTATAAACTCGAAGCTCGCAAAGTTCATTTGTAGAGACATGAGGCCAATTAGCATTGTGGAGGGTGAAGGTTTCATTGATTTTGTTCGTGAACTTGAGCCGAGATACATTATACCTAGCCGAACCACCGTAACAAAGAACATTGCGAAAATATATGACACTACTCGTGAAAACATGCGTCAGATTTTAAGTGGCAAAAACGTTGCTCTGACTACCGACGGATGGAGTTCCCTCGCTACAGAGGCATACATCACAGTGACAGCACACGTCATTTCAGAAACTTGGGAATTCCACGATTTTGTACTGCAAACGAAGCAGCTGAGAGGTAGCCATACAGCTGAGAATGTTGCAGAGTGCATCACGGGCATATTAAGGGATTTCGCAATACAGCCTGATTCAGTTGTTGCATTCACTACTGATAATGCACTTAATTATGTTAATGCTGTGGAGCAGCACCTAGGTGCAGTTAATATACCGTGTCTGGCCCACACAATCAACTTGGCTGTACGCAAAGGGTTAGATGTCAGAGCCATAGACACAACTCTAGCAAGGCTAAGAAAAACTGCCTCTCATTTTCACAGATCCACTACCGACAGCAGTCTCCTTGAGGATAAGCAGCGTCTGCTTGGTCTAAAGCCAGATAAACTAATCAATGATTGTGTGACAAGATGGAACTCTACCTACGATATGATTTGTAGGGCATCTGAGCAACAAGCAGCCGTGGCAGCCGTGATTTTTGACAAAAAAATGTCTAATCTAGAACTGACCACAAGTGAGTGGCGCCTGGTTGAACAGGTGCAAGAGACACTTAAACCTTTCAAAGTCGCCACCCAAGCATTGTCCACATCCAAATACCCCACATCCTCAGCTGTACTGCCTTTGCAACATATTCTTTTGTCTCAAGTTCAAAAAATCAGTTCAGAGTCAGACGAGAGGTCTTGCTTGAGGGAAATGGCATCTAAAATCGAGGCAGATTTGAGCAAATGCTATGACCCCAAAAAGGAAGCGGCATTTATGCTTTTGAATAAAGCTTCTTACCTGGATCCTAGGTTTCATCGTTTAATCCATATAACGGAGGAAAAGAGGCAACAGGTGCGCGCAAACATTAGAGAGGAATTGTCACTGCAGTCTGACAATGACGAACCCGTGGAGGCGGAGCCATGCAGCTCGGGTTCAAGCACGGGAAAGACGGCCTTAACAGCAATGGGGGATCTGTTTGGAGACGTTTACTCAAGGGGCTACGAAAGACCTAATGACGTCGAAAGCGACCTCTTACAGGAGATGATGCGTTATGAAAAGGAGCCACCATTGCCAGCTGACAGCGATCCGCTTTTGTGGTGGAAGATTGGCAGTACTAAATACCCCCACCTTGCGCAGCTAGCAATGAAGTACCTGAGTGTACCTGGGACATCAGTGCGGTCAGAGCGGGTTTTCTCAACAGCTGGACATATAGTTAATAAAAAACGATCTGCTCTGGACCCCGAAAATGTCGACCGACTTGTTTTCCTGTCCAATAATTTATAATGGGCCTTCGCGCATTTCATTATGCCTGCATAGTTCCACGGTTGTGTCGGTTATGTTCAATAAAAAACTCACATGGCCTGTTCTTAACTTGAAGTAAGCGCATTTCATTATGCCTGCATAGTTCCGCGGTTGTGTCAGTTACGTTCAATAAAAAACACACATGGCCTTTTCTTAAATTGAAGTAAGTCCATTTAAAGTTTTATTTTTCAACTGTTGTTTGAAATTGATTGAATCGTTATTTAAAATAATTTTGGAGATTTGTAAGTTGCCTAAATCATAAATGCAGCCGGGTTGAAGTCTGCAGTAATGTTTTTCATTTATGTTTTTCATTTATGTTATGGTAGCAGTCCACTCTGCATATATATATTTTTTAGAGAATGTTGCACTCCTGTTGCTGTTTGTTTATCTGCACGAATCTACATGCAAATAAATAAGAAATTTTGCTGACTTGTGCGTTGCAGTGCTCTCTTTACATTCGTCCGTTATTTGGCATTGAAAATGAAACGTCTTTTTTAGACATGGAAAATCGATTTTACAATCGATTCAATGAACACTTATGTCATAACAATCGAAAATGATTTTTTTACAAAAGTGACAGCCCTAGTGGATTGTTGTAGGAGGAGCTTCACTGAAGGTCTCAATCACTTTCACTCTATGGGTGTGAACTAGAGATGAAAGAAGAGACATTAAAACATTTAATGTCAGTAAAACATTCACCATCTGTTTCAGACTTTTTAATGTTTCACTTCTTTAGTTTTATTTACAACAGATAATGGGTTTATTTCTTACTTTAACCCTCATGTTACGCTAAGATTGGCTGTTATGTTATGGGGGGGGGGGCGAATCACTTTTTTCTCACGCATTAATTACAGATCTGAATCTATGTTTCTGAATCTATGAACTTTTTAGTTCTCATTACCGAAACATGAGTTTGTAAAAGCATATATTTAATGTAATATCATGTTGCGGTAATGATAATTTTTGATAATGATAATCAAAAAAAAAGTAAATAATTCTAAAGGAAATATTTTTAAATCCTCTAAAAAGAATGATTATAGTAAGTTCAATAAGTTCAATAAGAAGAAATCTTATACGTGCAAAAAATTGATGGATTCTTCAATGGATTTTTAATAATGATGCTGGACACCTTCTAAATCTGGATTTGTGAGAATCACCCATATATTATCTAAATTACTGACAAAATCATTGACAAAAATCTTTTTAAAAAATGTATATGAGACTGCTATAAATAGATAAGAGGGGAAATGAGACTTATAAAGTTATAAAGATAACCTATTGAATTGACTGTTAGCGTTTGACTAACTAATGCTAACATTAAAAGGAAGCAGATGCAGAAAAATGCCATAACTTATGGTAACTCTTTGTTTTTATAATATCAATTACATTACTTCATTTATTGTTACTAATAAAATTAATGTCTATATGATCAGAATATGATGTTAGAAGCTTTTGATTGATGTAAAAACAGAGACTAATGTTAGGCAGCTATGTGCGTTAAAGTGAAATTTTTTATTTGTCTCTTGTTACCTTAGAGACTCCGATTGTTTAAGTTAATTCTCTTATCTTTAGTCATTTAGTAACGTTAACTTTCATTATGTTAACTAACGTTTTCTGTCAATAAATATATGTTTTAAGTCCTATATATCTTGTTGAAGTCATTTTTATATATTTTTATATCAAATACAATGTTATCGAAATCGAATATGTGATGCTAATTTGTTTTTAAATTAGAAAATAAGCTCCAGTTCATGTTCTCTGAACAATAAACACTGTTTAACGCGTGATTTTTAATATGATTATTTGCATTCAGGCATGTTAAAATAAAGGTTTGGGGAACATTATCAGAATGTTGAGGCAACGTTAGCAGATCGTTTGCCCCACAGGTCTGACCATCTTCTAAGCATTCATTCAGTGAATTTTTTCTATTGTTTTGTGGCCCAGACAGCCCAAATTAGTTTGAGCATAGGGCCCATATTAACACCTCTTCAGCCTGGTTATGGTCGTCTAATTATTATTCTTTTGTCTTTATTATAATTACTTACACATTTCTATTCACAGTGTTTTAATTCCTCCATTCTCTGATCTAACATCTCACTTCACCTACTTTGACTCAAATGCCTTGCTTACAAAAATGCCAATGAATAAGCTTTACCAATCAAAATTATTCATAAAACCATCTCTCTCATATATTGTATGTAAGCTTAGCACACCATCAAAACATTTGTTTTGAAAAATTATTTGGATTAAAACCAAACTCACAACATCATAAATAACCATACATGCTCCGATGTGGCTTCGGATTAAAATGAAACTGAAAATACATTATTTTATGGTATTTTGCAGTGCTAATGCTATTGTCACTTAGCATAGCATTATAAAAAATTATAGCACAGCATTATACTGTATTGTTATGAAAATAAACGACATGGTTTGAAGAATGCAGATAAACCAGATATATCATCTCAAATGTGTTTAATGTTTTCATGTTTCATCAGTCAAACATCTTTATTTGCCTGTTATTGAACAACACAACAATTTCTACATGACTGTACTTGCTGTGCGCCATTCGGCTGTGAACTACGGTAGCCTTCAGTGGCTCATTAAAATGGTTTTCGCTTTTTTGGAATAGAAATTGATTAAATATTGCTCCTCTCTGCACAAATTAGACGTAAACATAAAAATGAATCAATATTCTCCAAATATGCACACTTTCAATTAAAAGCCACAAGGGATGTTGTTTTGTTGAGTGCCATGCAGGAGTATTTTTCTCAGTAAGTGCTACTGATGGTAATATTTCATTTAAAAGATATGGACTCAGTTTTTCATTTTCATAACTCCTGACACAAATGAAGAAATTACCGTCACTATAAGATTTTCAAAATAAAAAAAACTTAAGTCCTTTTTAATGAAGTTTAGTTAGTTGATGTAAGTAGCCTATATTTACACTAACAGTAACTTTGAGGATTGTTACACGCATGTTCAGAATGTATACTCAGAATATTGGCTTGAATGTGTCCCATTCACCCAGTCACATACACCCTGCACAAATGAACTCACATACTATTATTTGTTGAATGCACGCAGGTAAAAAGGTAAAGGGGACTTCGTTTGTGGCAATTACAAACAATATCAAAGTCAAAATTTGTTTTTTTTTGTATTGTTTATTTAGTGTTGAGATTTTTTCTACTCTATTTATAGCTGTTGTTAATAAATATCTAAGTGTTTGTCTTATTTTTTTTAATGTTTATCTTTTCATTTAATCTTATATATCCTTGCAACACTATATTCGTTAGAAGCTACTCTATAAATGCCTTACTAAACTGTATGTAGCTATGACCTGTAGTGATATAACAGTGAGTGAAGGATTTTGTGTTTATTTCTTTCATGTGTAGTCAACGTCTGATAAGGATAAAAAAAAAATGCATTTTAACCTTAGACTTTAAATGTTGATGTTTAAACCACTATTGTATAATACATAATTGTTCTGCAGTCAATACACAGTTTTTACTTCAATTACATCAGAAGTAACTGTAATTAAATTACCAAGTAATCCCTTACTTTACTTTTTTTAAGGATTACATAATTACTTTCTAACTAGTTACACCCAACACTGACCAGGCGATATATGTAGTCTTAATTTGTGTGTTCAATCTGCATTTGAAAGGAATTGTAATCTAGCTAAATCAAATAAAATGACTCTAAATCAAGTAATTTTAGCATGCCAATGTCAACTCTAATCATATTAAATGGGGCTGCACAATACTGGAAAAATTAGAATCACGTCTTTTAGTTTTTAAATGAAGATCACAATTTCTTGAAGATTTCATGAAGAACACATACTTCACAAGAGACAAAATATGAAATGCTGTAAACTTTTTTAAAATGTTTATTCGTTTGAATTATTATTATTTTTTAATCTAAAAGATTTATTGACTAACTAATATATTTTATGACTGGATTAAAGAAAGCAGATCATAAACATTAGTGTTTATATGTAAACTATAAACTCTCATAGTCACAACACACGCAGCCAGTATGAATGTGCCACTGGCGCATACGTGAAAACAAAGCACAATATACGCAAGCTTCATCCACGCTTTGAACGTGCCATTTATGGAGTGAATTTTGTGCCATAATTAAACAAACAAATCCAGCGTTTTACAAAAAAAACTTGATCTGCTTTGCAAAATAAAAACTTGACTCTTAAACAAACAGAAAGCACTTTGCAAATACAACAGGCAATTTGAGAGAAATGCATGTGTGTAACAAATAAATGTACTGTGTTTTTTTGCACGAAGGGCAACCCTATGATCTCTCTGATGAAGCCAATGCAGAAGGGATTTAAACTGCAATTCATCGACTGGCTTCAAAAGGAAGTCAATTCCCATAGACCTCTATTAGAGGTCGACCCATATGGGTTTTTCTCTGGCTGATACAGATATTTAGAAATCAGGGCAGCCGATGGCCGATATGTTTGGCCGATTTTCTATATGTACATAATAATCAAAATGTTCTCATCATTAGCAGATATTTTAAATGTAAAAATGTCACTATTGAAGTCAAAGTATTTAAAAAAATGATGACTGGTCTTTCTGAAGAGTTTTACAACCTCCTCTGCACCATGCATTTATCAGACACAGATATTACCTGACACTCTGCTGTCATCGTCTTTTATCAGTTTTTTACCATGGCTTTTGTTGCTTTGTAGGATAAAATCCTTATTTGGTAGACCTGATAATTTATTTATTCATCATAAAGTTAACATAGTAAATGTCTATGTTTTTTAGTTGAGACTGTTATTTAGGGCAAATCTTTCTAAACAAATTTACATTCTCATTTCTAAGGCGCTATAAGTGACTGATTGTGCTGACAGTGACGTCTTGTTTAGTGTTGGGACAGATCTGTTGTTTCAACCGTTCATTCAAACAAATCCGTTCAAAGGAGTAAGTTCGTGAATCGGACGCGCTGTGTTCTAATCCAGGCTGAGCAGCGCAAAACTGTAAACAAAGTGTTACTGTAACAACACAAAAAACATTTCCTCTGTGGATATGATTTGGTCTTCCGACCTTTCGCCATCGAGTCAGTTTTGTTTTAAATAATAAAAGCAGGGAGACAGTTGATATGAGAGATGATGAGACATGGTTTCTGAATGCCTCCGCAAAAATTGACGTCGGCGGACTGACCGTTGTCATCGAAACGACTTTAGTATGTTTGGGGCAGACAGACGCAGGTGCGTTTCTGTATTATTTCTTTGAAAACAAAACCAAAGGTTTAAAAAAATAAGAACAAAAGTCAAGCAAGCATTCTATGCATTTTGTTGTCAAGGTAAGTGCACACACACAAACACACACGTCTGTTTTGGTGGAACATTCCATATAATACGTAATTAACAGTGGTTCACTTCCGCGATTTGGTACGATTGCACTCACATTAGCAGCGAACCGATCTGGAGTTCACATGAACCGGACCCCAGACCACCCTTTTTAAGCGGACTCGAGTACGTTTCGCGGGTGCGCACCCGAGTTCGGAAGACAGCGTTCACATCATCCAAATTTACCGAACTCTGATGTCAATCGAACCCGGGTGCGCACCAAAAGTGCTAATGTGAAAACGCCCTATGTTAAAGGGGCTGAATTTAAGTTATTACTTAAAAAAATCTTTAAGATAGAGTTTTCATTTGTATATTTTTGAGGCAACCATAATGTATTTTAAAGAATGACACCTTGAGTGTCCTCCACGGTTGTCTCTATCAGCCTGTAGGCTCTTTTCTGTGTGAAGGAGTCGGGTCCGAATTGGCGCGAAATTCAAAATGTGACGTCATGCGCGTGCTCGTCTACCTGGGCGTTCCATATAGACGCGTACGGCAGTCATTAGTAAACAGTGGCAATAGCTAGCATGTTTCAAATGGACTCTGTAGACGGAAAGAAGCGACCAACTTCCAGACACTTACGGAAACTCCGCGTAAGTTTAAAAAAAATCCTTATCTAGTGCGGCCAAAATAGTGTGTGACCGGCGTCGGGGAAAAGACAAGATAAACATCGGATTGGCATTTGATTCTTGGAGTGTTCAACCATGGCACAAAATTCACTTCATATTTCCACCCCTGTGAGCTTTCATGTGCCAGATAAGGGATGATTGAAAAGTAAAACTCTTTCCACACGGTTTACATGTGAACGGTTTTTCTCCAGTGTGAATTCTTGTGTGTTTCTTAAGAGCACCTTCACTTGTTAATCTCTTTTCACACTGAAGACACATGTAAGGTTTCTCTCCAGTGTGTCTTCTCATGTGAGTTTCAAGTCCACGTTTATCTATGAAACTCTTTTCACACTGAAGACATGCATGAGGTTTCTTTTCGCTGTGAGTTATCATGTGTGACTTAAGGTTGCTCCACCTACTGAAACTCTTTTCACACTGAAGACACGTGTGAGGTTTCTCTCCTGTGTGAATTGTAATGTGTGCTGTAAGGTTGACTTTAAATCTGAAACTTTGTTTACACTCATGGCATGTGTAAGGTTTCTCTCCAGTGTGAATTCTTGCGTGGTCCTGAAGTTTACGTTTGTCTCTAAAACGCTTTCCACACAGATGACACGTGAATGGTTTCTCTCCAGTGTGAGTTCTAGAATGTTTCTTAAGGGCACCTGCAGTTGTAAAACTCTTTCCACACTGATGACACATGTAAGGTTTCTCTCCAGTGTGAACTCTTATGTGTATCTTAAGTTGTGTTGTATCTGGGAACCTCTTGTCACAATGATGGCATGCGTATGGCTTTTCCCCAGGGTGAACTTTCATGTGCCTGAAAAGGGCTGTTTGAAAGGTAAAACTCTTTCCACACAGATGACAAGTGTAAGGTTTCTCTCCAGTGTGAGACATTGTGTGTTCCTTAAGTTGACTTTCATATGAGAAACTC
The DNA here is from genome assembly GCF_030506205.2 of Paramisgurnus dabryanus. Lineage (NCBI taxonomy): Eukaryota > Metazoa > Chordata > Actinopteri > Cypriniformes > Cobitidae > Paramisgurnus > Paramisgurnus dabryanus. The sequence continues at coordinate 14,578,070 of NC_133339.1, read as the reverse complement.
TTGTCACAATGCTGGCACGCGTGTGGCTTTTCCCCCCTGTGAGCTTTCATGTGCCGGTTAAGGTTCGATTGAGAGGTGAAAAACTTTCCACACTGTTGACATCTGAAAGGTTTCTCCTCACTGTGAGTTTTCATGTGCCTGTTAAGGCCTGATTTACGGGTAAAACTCTTTCCACACTGTTGACATGTGAAAGGTTTCTCCTCACTGTAAGTCCTCTTGTGATCTGCAGGGCGTTCATCTTCACTGAAACTATTTTCACACTTTATGTCTTCTGTCTTCAGAGTTTCTTTCTGTGAAACATTATGGTTTATTTTTACAATCTGATGTTTCTCATCCACTTCAGCTTGACTCTCCTCTTTCACTTCCATCATATCTAAAATGAAGACAGTAAATAGTTCATATTGATAAACCAGAATGACAAAACACATTTGAGATTGTCATGTATCCATGTTATTTTTAATGTAAATTAAATGATGTCATTTCTATTGACAATTTCTGCTCTTGTGCGGTGTTCAAAACCCTACAACACTTGTGATGTTTCCAATATCACAAACATTGGATTCTATCTTTTTGTCAACTTGTTTCTTGCAGTTAGGACTGGTTTTGCATTTCATTTTTGGGGTAACTAATCATAGGCCTAATTAATTTGAATTTAAGATTTTAGTAAAAATAGCATCTGCGAATAATTTTGCAAAATTCCAGGAATGTTCAAGGCTGGAAACATTACATGGGAATTAACAGGAATATATGAGAATTAATGGGAATAAACTGGCAATTGACAAAATTGCGGAGATGCCACACTTAAAAAAAGCTCTCATAATTGTTTAAAACAACAAGATTTGATGCAATTACTACCCTGCATATTCCTCATTCACATGCACACTGCTTAGTGAAGAGCCGTTCAGGCCAAACCCCCTGCATGTACTTGCATTCTTTCTAGGGGTGTCACGATTCTCCGAAACCTCGATTCGATTACATTTTCGATTATAAGGTCATGATTCGGTTCAATTCTCGATTTTTACAAAAAATGCTATGCCATCATTATTTATTACTATTATAGTTTCACATTAACATGCACATTGCGTGCTTTTCCTCGCATGGTTTGTGGGCTTCACTTTATGCGAGAGAGCTTGTAGAGAAAGGATTCCTTCTTGCACGCACCTGGACTCCAAGCATCTAAAATAAATCCACCGCGTCATAAGCAGCTGCACTTCTCTCTGTCTCACATGCTCTCACATCTGTCCGAAGTCTAAACATAAACTAAAGTAGTAATCCTTACGTATTTGTTCAGTTTTATGCGTTTCATTCGAGCTGAGGCAAACTATCCCTTTTGTTTAAAATATAACTTGCTGCATCTAGGCGCCTCTCTCACTCTCGCGCACGTGCAGAGAGCTGCGCTCAGTCTGAAGTCAGATCACTAGGTAGTAATCCTGTTTATGATTTGCATTTCAAGGAGTTGTAGCAATAAATCCCTCGTGTTTAAAATATAAATCTCTGAGAGTTTTTTTCCCCTGCTTGGCAAGCCGACCGGATGTGACATGGGGGCTTGGCAACATTGATGATCCCATTTTTTTATTCGAAGTTCGAGGTTGTGCCTTAATTTCGACCGATTTCGATTTAAAATCGAAATCGTGACACCCTTAATTCTTTCATAACACGCACAGATAATTTCTTGAATCCCGCACACAAAATATGTCAAAATGTCCATATTTGCATGTTTTCATGTAAATTACATAAATGTCTTTAAAACTACATTGTGCTGTGTGTAAGCTAGCGTGCAACAACAATAGTGTTACAGAGGTCAAACGTTTCCTGTAGTTTTTCACTAGGTTTGCACACACTGCAGGAGGGATTTTGGCCCACTCCTCCACACAGATCTTCTCTAGATCAGTCAGGTTTCTGGCCTGTCACTGAGAAACACAGAGTTTGAGCTCCCTCCAAAGATTCTCTATTGTGTTTAGGTCTGAAGACTAGCTATGCCACGCCAGAACCTTGATATGCTTCTTACAGAGCCACTCCTTGGTTATCCTGGCTGTGTGCTTTGGGTCATTATCATGTTGGAAGACCCAGCCTCGACCCATCTTCAATGCTCTAACTGAGGGAAGGAGGTTGTTCCCCAAAATCTTGCAATACATGGCCCTGGTCATCCTTTTACTTAATACAGTGCAGTCGCCCTGTCTCATGTGGAGAAAAACGCCCCCAAAGAATGATGCTACCACCCCCATGCTTCACAGTAGGGATGGTGTTCTTGGGATGGTACTCATCATTCTTCTTATGACCAAAAAGTTATATTTTGGTCTCATCTGACCACATGACTTTCTCTCATGACTCTTCTGGATCATCCAAATGGTCATTGGCAAACTTAAGACGGGCCTGGACATGTGCTGGTTTAATCAGGGGAACCTTCCGTGCCATGCATGATTTCAAACCATGACGTCTTAGTGTATTACCAACAGTAACCTTGGAAACGGTGGTCCCAGCTCTTTTCAGGTCATTGACCAGCTCCTCCCATGTAGTTCTGGGCTGATATCTCACCTTTCTTAGGATCATTGAGACCCCACAAGGTGAAATCTTGCATGGAGCCCCAGTCCGAAGGAGATTGACAGTGATGTTTAGTAGTGATGCAACAATACACATAGTTCACGGTTCAATACATATTTCGGTTCTTGTCCACGGTTTTCGGTTCGGTTTCGGTTCTGACGCCTTGGCCTATTAAAGTGTTTTTAATTGTTCTATGCTTAGGTAACAGGAACAGTGATATGTTAAGAAGAAAAAATATTGGTTTTAATTGCAGTTCTCTTTATTTTATGTAAATGAAAAAATCAGACATATAAAATGATATCCTATTCAAACTGGGGAACATGTGAATTCACTACATTACATAAATTGGCCATTTTATATACCCTATATAAGCCCAATTTGTGTCATTCGCATTGCCCCACGCGAATTTGCATCTTTACATTGATGTTGTATGTAATCTACACGTGCAAATAATTCATCCACACCTCAGATTTAAAAGACAGTTTTGCTGCTTCTATTTGTTGTCGTACTTCTGTTGGGTGTGTGTGTGCACGCGAATGAAATCTGACACCAGCATTGCAAGCAGAGTTCAAGCAGAGTTAACGCAGCTAGCGCACAGTGACTGGATATCAACTCGCTGTGGCATTTATAAGCGTGCAGATCATGCGGACGCGCACATTAACAAAAGTGCAGGGAATATAAAACTGACAGATTTGGATGGATAAACCGAAGTAGGAGAACTTGCAAAATATAGCAGGTGTGTTCAAAAACTTATTTTCCTTACTGTATATTGTATATATTTTCTTTTTGAGAGAGAGAGAGAGAGAGAGAGAGAGAGAGAGAGAGAGAGAGAGCGAGAGAGACTTTGTAGACAAAGTCAATAAATTTCAGTCTGATGCAATAACATTAACTACATTTTTGGGGTAAAAAAAATCTCTCTATAATGACGTGAACACAACATGAGGTTTAACTGTAGCAGAGCATTGCATGGAGATCACAGTCATTCAATCCACTGAAGGTTGCTTTGGATAAAACTCTTTACCTGATGTTTCAATCTAATTCTACTGAATCTATTATAGATGCAGAAAGTTATCATCTCATGGATTTTAGTTTATTTTCCCCTCATGTTTCTCAATGTTTTTATGATTATTCCTCAACCATCAATAATAAAGATGGAAAAATAGACACCAACCTATTTGTTCCACAGTATCTTCATCCTTTATTCTGCATGGTTGTGGATCTGTCATCTTCTCAAGCTCCTCTTTCACCAGCATCAACATTATGTCATGAAGATTTCAGTTGTCACACATGGAGTGATTTCTCTGTGTGTTTGACTCCAGCATTTATTGGTGGATTGTTGTAGGAGGAGCTTCACTGAAGGTCTCAATCACTTTCACTCTATGGGTGTAAACTAGAAATGAAAAGAGAGGCATTAAAACATTTAATGTCAGTAAAACATTCATCATCTGTTTCAGACTTTTTAATGTTTTACTTGTTTAGATGCATTATCTGTCATAAACAGTTTGTTTCTAATGTTGACCCTCATGTTATACTAAGATTGGCTTGTATGTTATGGGGTGTAATGATTCACTTGTTTTCTCATGCATTAATTACAGATCTAAATGTTTGGTGTAGACCTGGGTGATTCTACCCAATTAATTCGAATAAACATTTTGATTAAGGTTTTCACAAATTTACAAAGTCATGTCAAACAGAAATGATTCAGACATCATCTGATTATTGCAGAGGGGTTTTCCTGCATTGAAAATTATTTAGGACCCACCCAGATTACAAAAAAAACATTTATATTTATTATTTTATTTAGTTTTAATCTGTGGACACTGTGGGAGAAGTAAACTGTGTTGTTTTCTCTCTCCCTCCCATGTTTAAGCTCTCTGTTCCTCAGCTTTATTTTTCAACAGACAAAAGTACAGATGACTGAAAACATGACCTAAACCTCACGTAATACTTGTACCTGAATTATAACTGCGTGTGAAACAAGTCTGCGCTGGCGGCATCTATTTCAGTGCAATGTCTACACAGAGTCTACTCAGCCTGCATAAAAAGGTATGACCAGAAAACAAACAAACAATACAATTAAATACTTCTTAATTACTGACAAAATTACTTTCAAATCGGTTTGCAAAGGGTTGGAAAGTTTGTGGTTAATTTCTGGAAATTTTCCATGAGAAGTGGAGGAATTTTTAAAATATTCCAAATCAGAAACTTAATAAAGGAATTTACAAAAATGTACATGATTTGGGAAATGTACATTAATTATATTATATACAAACATAAATAAGCATATTGTTTGGTCATAAGCAGACATGCAAGGTTATACCAATGTTAAAAATGCCATTTTATTTATGTAGAACTTTAATTGATTCTTTCAGTGAAGAAGTAACACAAAAGCATAATAAACGTTATTATTGTTTTTATAATAGTGCTCGCTTATATGTAGATATCTGATTTTCTAGCTAGCTACTGTATAAAGATATTTTGGTATTTCCTAGTTAAACTTTAATACCATAGATCAAATATATTTATCCAAGTTTATCATCAAAACTTACTTGACTTGATGAAGTCCTTGAGGTCGAATGCAAGTGTGGCTTCTGTGGAGGTCAAGGCCTGAAAAATGGAGGGGAATCAATCAACCCCCTTAATGATATATGGAGGATTTCTTAATTTCAGGGGGATTGAGAGTGTATTGGTGTGATGAAGGATGGATGAATGTGAGGATATCTATCTATTATAGGCAGATATATAAACAATATTCACCTTTAGTATATAGACAGAATTTGATTAAATTATTTGTGTTTAAACTAAATTTTCTAGCAGGTGTTACCCTCTATTTGTTACAATGAACCCCACCTATGAGGTAAAGTTTGCACTGTCACTTTCGGTGTAATTGTACAATAACGGTAAATCCCAAGGGGCAGTTTCCAGGACAGGGTTTAGATTAATCCAGCAGGACAAGGTTTTAGTTATTTTAGGCCATTTAATTTGTTTAACAAACATAACTTACAAAAACAACAACTTGTGTGCATACTGAGACAGAACAATGGCAATAATGTATTTACACTTATGTCAGTGCGAGCTGTTTTCAGTCAAGACAACTCAAATATGCATTTTAGTCTATAAATCCGCCCCCAAGTGTTCATTTGTAACAGAGATGTGTGTGTTGATTGTGTAAAAAAATTGATGAGAGAGCCAAAGCCAAAAAGCGTTAATTTGTACTTCCCTCTTCCCTAACGTTACTAAATATAAAAAGGTAAATTAGAACTAAAATAAGAAGTGGTAAATAAATACAAATGCAGTTTTCGGTTAATTTTAAAGTTGTCTGAATAGCGCACATCTTCTATTTAAGTCCTCGATCTCCACAGTACACTGGTTCATAATACATGAGTAAAAACATTTAATAATATTGGTATTAAACGTGCTGGACATTACCTCAAAGTACACAACTGTATGAGTCAGGAGATGTTTATGACGCTGTCCGGACAATGGATCCCTGCTCCAGAGACAACAGTGAGTCCGGGTCAGATTTTCAACTTCATCTCACTGCTAACGGTTAGCGTATTAAGAAATCCTGTCTTCTGCTGACAAACCAATAAAATAATCGAAGACGGATTAATTTACACGTGGCTGAAGACATCAGGCTCTACTGACGATCGCTTTAAACACTGATTCGCGAGGCTTCAAAACCTTTACGAGTCTTTTGATTCGAATCTTCTTCTTCTGGAGTTTTATGGCGGTTGGTAAACCAACTTATGGTGCACTACCGCCACCTACTGAACTGGAGTGTGGAGCACAGACGTGCAAGGAAATAAAAAACACAAAATTATCCTAAAAAAACCCACAAAGGGATGGTTTCCCGGACAGTGATTGTCTTAAGCGAGGACTATGCCTTAGTTTAATTAGGAAATATACCTAGTTTAAACAAACATGGCTTACTACACATTACTTGTGTGCATTTTGAGGCAAAACAAAGGGCACTGATATATTTTAAGATATGTCAGTGGAAGTTGTTTTTAGTTTGGACAGCTCTTACATTTATTTTAGTCTAGGACTAGTCTAATCCATGTCTGGGAGCCCCTATATTATCCCATATAACCCTATATGTTTAACGAAATTTTATAATGGCTCTATACTTCCATTGCTCTAAATTACATTCCAAAAAGCTTTGTATATTTTAAGTTTTTATGCCCAATTTTTCCATTTCCCTAATTAATGATATTCTTTCATTTTCAAACTATTAATAAAATATGCTCTATTGTCTCTGTTTGACCACAATGTCTACATTTACCTGTTGCATGCTTTCCTATTTAAAAACAATGAATTATTTAGTCCAGAATGTCAGATTTGAAGACATGAAATTATATAACTGTTTGGCTTTAAACTTAATGTTTAAGATTAGGCATATCATGGTTTAAATTTTAATTATTATTTCTGTTGCTCACATGTGAATTGAACAATATATGTTTTTTGGTATATACAATCAACCCCAAATACCAATTTATTATTCAATTAGCAATTTTTGATAACTTTTAATGGACTTCTTAAAGTTAGCAAACTTGCAAATAGAGCATGTAAACACTGACAATATATTTACACTGAAATATAGGGTTGTTATAAAAATCCAAATAAAGAGGAAGGCAGTCAACATATCCACATATGCCAATTTGCAAAGGACTAAAGAGCGAGTAATAAAAGCATACTGTAATGTAACCCGGAAAAAAATGTAATAAGTATAACACACATTACACTGAATTCCCCATTAGTCGTTTCAGTCGTTGTATTGTGGTATTGTTAATGTATTTGTGTGTGTGGTTGTATCCTGTTGTTTTACTATTAAAGTACATGTCTTTTGTATTCACTCGTCCTCATCATCTCTTCATACCAGCATCCGTAACAATAAAAGGAATTGAAGTGTTTTAAAATGAATGAATGTCTACCATTTATTTTGCAAGGCCGGTTAAATTTAAATAGATCATTTGTATTCAAATTCAAAGATAACAACATTAATATCAAACATAAAGATCAGCATAGAAAATAAAAGTCAAGGAGACAAAGTCATACCTGGCAATAGACACTCTAAGACAGAAACAGAGTTGTGTAGAAAGATTCTTGTAAAAAAAAAAATCCCTAATGTTTGAATACACTGCAAAAAATGATTTTCAACAAAAAAAATCTTAGTATTTGTGTCTTGTTTTCAGTAAAAATATCAAAAAAATCTTAAATTAAGATGCTTTTCTTAATGAGCAAAACGACCCAAGAAAATAAATCTAGTTTTTAGACCAAAAATATCAAATTTAAGTGATTTTGTGCATAAAACAAGCAAAGAAAATCTGCCAAGGGGGTAAGCAAAAAATCTTGAACATTTTTCTTAAACATTAAATTCAAGAAAAATGCACAAAATCACTTAAATTTGATATTTTTGTTCTAAAAACAAGACATATTTTCTTGGGTCATTTTGCTCATCAAGAAAAGCATCTTAATCTAAGAATTTTTAGATATTTTTACTGAAAACAAGACAAAAATACTAAGATATACTAAGATATACTAAGACATATGAAAGGTCTTTCTCCAGTGTGACTTCTCATGTGAGACTCAAGTCCACTTTTATCTCTGAAACTCTTTTCACACTGAAGACATGCGTGAGGTTTCTCTTCAATGTGAGTCATCATGTGTATCTAAAGTTGAGTTGTATCTGGGAAACTTGTCACAATGCTGGCATGCGTAGGTCCTTTTCCCCACTGAACTTCGCATCGTCCATTTTTTTAGTCTGTTTACACACTGTTGACGCGTGGAAGGTTTCTCTCCGGTTTGAATTCTCATGTGTAAATTAAAGCCAGATTTTAATGTGAAACTCTTTCCACACAGATGGCATGTGAAAGGATTGAGTGCGTCTTAAGGCTATTTAGGCTTGTATAACTCTTTTCACACTGAAGACATATGAAAGGTTTCTCTCCAGTGTGAATTCTCATGTGAGTCTCAAGTCTATTTTTATCTCCGAAACTCTTTTCACACTGAAGACACGCAAAAGGTTTTTTTTCACTGTGAGTTATCATGTGTCTCTTAAGATGAAGTTTGTCTGGGAAACTCTTGTCACAATGCCGGCATGCGTATGGCCTTTCACCACTGTGAACTTTGATGTGCCGGATAAGACTCGATTGAAAGGTGAAACTCTTTCCACACTGTTGACACTTATAAGGTTTCTCTCCGGTGTGAATTTTCATGTGAAAATTAAGGCTAGATTTTAATGAGAAACAATATCCACACAGATGGCATGTGAAGGGTTTCTCTTTGTTGTGAAATTTCATGTGTGCCTTAAGGCTACCTAGACATGTAAAACTGCTTTTACACTGATAGCATATGTAAGGTTTCTCTCCAGTCTGATTTCTCATGTGAGTCTCAAGTCTACTTTTATCTATGAAACTCTTGTCACACTGAAGACATGCGTGAGGTTTCTTTTCACTGTGAATCATCATGTGAGACTTAAGATGAGTTGTATCAAGGAAACTCTTGTCACAATGGTGGCACGTGTGTGGCTTTTTCCCACTGTGAGTTTTCATGTGGCGTTGAAGGCTCCATTGAGAGGTGAAACTCTTTCCACATTGTTGACACATGTAAGGTTTCTCTCCAGTGTGAATCCTCATGTGTGTTTTAAGGCCAGATTTTGATGTGAAACTCTTTCCACACAGACGACATGTGAATGGTTTCTCTCCAGTGTGAATCCTCATGTGCTCTTTAAGGTGAGCTTTTCTTCTGAAACTCTTTCCACACGGTTGACATGTGAAAGGTTTCTCTCCGGTGTGAATCCTCATGTGCGCTTTAAGGTTAGCTTTTATTCTAAAACTCTTTCCACACGGTTGACATGTGAAAGGTTTCTCCTCACTGTGAGTCCTCTTGTGATCTGCAGGGCGTTCATCTTCACTGAAACTATTTTCACACTTTATGTCTTCTGTCTTCAGAGTTTCTTTCTGTGAAACATTATGGTTTATTTTTACAATCTGATGTTTCTCATCCACTTCAGCTTGACTCTCCTCTTTCACTTCCATCATATCTAAAATTAAGACAGTAAATAGTTCATATTGATAAACCAGAGTGACAAAACACATTTGAGATTGTTTGACAAAAGCAACATGTCATGTATCTGTTATGTGTTATGTTTCATGTGAAGTACATCATATCATTTCTACTCTCAATATCTGCTCTTGCAGTTTAACTCTAGAAGAGCATTGCATGGAGATCACAGTCATTCAATCCACTGAAGGTTGCTTTGGATAAAACTCTTTACCTGATGTTTCAATCTAATTCTACTGAATCTATTATAGATGCAGAAAGTTATCATCTCATGGATTTTAGTTTATTTTCCCCTCATGTTTCTCAATGTTTTTATGATTATTCCTCAACCATCAATAATAAAGATTGACAAATAGACACAAACCTATTTGTTCCTCAGTATCTTCATCCTTTATTCTGCATGGTTGTGGATCTGTCATCTTCTCAAGCTCCTCTTTCACCAGCATCAACATTATGTCATGAAGATTTCAGTTGTCACACATGGAGTGATTTCTCTGTGTGTTTGACTCCAGCATTTATTGGTGGATTGTTGTAGGAGGAGCTTCACTGAAGATCTCAATCACTTTCACTCTATGGGTGTAAAATGGAGATGAAAGAAGAGACATCAGAATAAATCTGTTCAGTTCTTTGGTTTGTGTCAGATACATATTCACACGCTTATTTCTGTAACTGCATGTAATTCATGTTTAGGGTCCTGTCTGATGTGACTGATTTTATTAAAGAAATATTAATTTAATACAACTGTATAAAATCACCAGTTTAGTGAATAAAACCTGTTACGAGAAGCCTAACATGGGAAAATTATTAGAAAGACGCCAAATTTTTTTCTGGTCAGTTTTTAGGAAAAGTCATGAAATATTAACATTTAAATGATATTTCTGAGCAAATAGACCAATGGGGACTCTCTTACCCCCAAAACTGAATTTTGTGTTTTAAAATGACATATTAATTTATTCCTCTGGCTATTGAAAACAAACTTTTGCTTTGTTCGTAAATTTAAAGGAAAGCTTAAGAAATCACCGTAATAAATTGGGTGTAAATGGGAACTATCAGTCTGGAATAATGAGGTTTATCAAACATTTCAATATAACCAGCAGATGGTTAACAGCCCTATTACTTTTGATGTGACTGAAACAAAAACATTTCATTAAGGGTGATGGCTCTGTTAACAGCTCTATTAACAATGATGGGTGGTTTTTCAATGTTTTTAAGAAAAGCAACAAAAAGCAGATTTCAATCTAACTATGTACAGATCTGAAGATCAAAGTGATGGAGGAACTACTTACAAAATGTGTTTTTATAAAAAGTAATCTGTATGTCTGTATCTGAGTTTAGAGAGAAATTTATACATTTTGCACTGTACACCATTCATGATGCAGATGAGGTACAGTAAAAAAAAGGTGAATCAAAAGTTAAAAAGGACATATCACAAGACTTTTATAAGATGTCAAATAAATATTTGGTGTCATCAGAGTACGTATTTGAAGTTTTTAGCTCAAAATTCCATATAGATAATTTATTATAAGATGTTAAAATTGCCACTTTGAAGATGTGAGCAAAATGTGCCATTTTGGTTGTGTACTTTTAAATGCAAATGAGATGATCTCTGCACTTAATGGCAGTGCTGTGGTTGGATAGTGCAGATTAATGGGTGGTATTGTCCCCTTCTGACATCACAGGGGAAGCCAAATTTCAATGATCTATTTTTTTACATGCTAGCAGAGAATGGTTTACCAAAACTAAGTTACTGGGTTGATCTTTTTCACATTTTGTAGGTTGATAGAAACAATGGGGACCCAATTGTAGCACTTAAACATAGAAAAAGTCAAATTTTCATGATATGTCCCCTTTAAAGGGACTGTGGAAATTTAATCGACATTTAGTTTGACCCTTTTCATGCTCATAGAGTAATGTCCCTGTATCATGTGGGTCCTAAAATGTAGAATGTAATAATCTCAAAATTATGGTTATTATTTGATTTCATTGTAACCCCAAGGCGACATCTAGTGTACATATCTATGCCTTGATGTAACGTCCATCTACGCATTTCCGCCAGTGTGCATTTTTGTTTATTTTCTTCTGCTAGTGTCAGCAAGAGAATGCGATGCAGCAACAAAGCGGTTGTAGCAGCAAAAACACAGCAAAATAGATAGAAGATGGGCGTGTGTTTAGCACTGCAGAATATGAAGTTAAGTAAAGCGAAGTGTTTAAGTTATTAATCCACAAGAACGTTAATCCGGCTTCCCTCTGTCACGGCGCACATTTCAAATTTCCAATGTACACGACTGAAACTAAAAATGGAAATGGCACAAATCTGTCACACAGCACCAAAGAGTATAGCAGAACAAGAGGCGAAACTCTGATTCGTTTTTGGCAACAGCCACCAGGTGGCGCTTCAATAGCACGGCCGCCATTTTGGAATGAAAATTCTCACAGCCAATTCATTCTGAGCGAATCTCACAGCCAAATCAGAAGCGTAATAGTAAGTTTCTTAAATTAAAATTTTGTTCACTTGCTACACCTACACGAAACGCTGTATTGTCTTGTATGTATTTGTTATGTTGTTCTTGTTATCAGTTGTGGAATCCAATCACTAAATAGATACACATTTGGTAGTTTTTTTCTTGCTTTATTATGTAATTCTAATTTAAGCTACTTTACACATTTACTATTATAATTAGTTACCAACTCCACTAGGTATGAAATATATTTTGTACATATAAATCCCGTGGATCCCGCTACAACATGATAATCTTATAGAACATGATGCACTGTTCTGTCTGTTATCCTATAATGGCCACTTTTGGACAGTGGCTGTGTTTTATTACTTAATCCATTTCGAGCAATTCAGATGTATATGTGTGTGTATATGGAGCCAAAATATTATGTGTGAATGAGTTTATGTCGGTATGTATGTATGTTAAATTAGCCTATATAAAAGTGGAAGACTTGTCTAAATATCTGAAAATAAGCTGTAAAAAGGGATTAATGATCACTGGTCTGATTGTATGTTATTCTGTGTTATCATCATTCAGTTTGAATTTGATCTTTTAATGTACAAAGTAGATGATATTGCCATCACTTCTAGTTAACTCCTGAGTCGCTCTCATTCCAAAATGGCGGATACTTAGGGCTGCTGCTGGGCGCTGGTGTTGCAATGGAACGTTCTATTGACTTTCACTTCTTGTCAATATAAGTTCTTTGTTAGCATGAAAAGAGGCAAGGATTTGAATTCATTGCCTTAAAGAAATGTGTCGTAAAGCTTTTTGAGGCGCGATATTTGAATTCATATTTATAAAGTCTTTTACGGTCGCTGATGAGAACTGGGATCAAGATCGTTGGATAAGGGACGGAATTTGGATTGGTTCCTCTCAATCGCTTGAATTTTAAAGATGTGGATTGCAGCAAATGAATAAAAAACATCTTTTGTAAATTTATGTTATGTTTTGGTGTAATTATTGATGCATAGGGGAAAACACATTTTGAGTGTCATGGCGAAGAAACAAAATAGTTACATGATTACAGAAATGTTATTTATTTTAAGGTTTTAAAATGTTACAGTTTTAGTTTGGTCTTTTTTAATATTGTGTAATTCTCTGAGTGTCATGATCATTTCATTAGGTAAATGGGTAAACTGTCTTACATAAATAAGTCAGAAAATATGACTGAAAACATGTCATTAATATGGCTGAGAAACGCCAAGCCCGCAATTTTAATAATTATGAATAGGAATAACTTACGTACAAATTTGTATGTCTGTAAAGCTGTTAATACGTAAATAATTAACATATTAGTCCTGTCAAAATGTCAATATTATATATTTCAGTGTATTTTAAACATAAGTAAATGTACATGTACAACTACACTTTACGTAGAAATACACACGTATTCTCATGAGAAGCACCGCTCCCCAGTTGAGTTATGCCTTTTGGTTATGTTATCATTTTGTAAACTAATTCTGATGAAGAGCCAGTGTGCTCGAAACGTAACCTGATGCCATGCACTGTTTTTAAATAATAAATATTTTTGATACTTTTGGAACTTTGGTGTTGCCGACTTTGCATTACTATACAGTAAACTAAATTTCAAGAATCGATTTTTGACATTCTTGAATCGATTCAGAATCGTCCACGTCCGCATCGCGATGCATTGAAGACCAAATTTTGGTCCCACCCCTACTATACAGTACTATACATTGAAACCATGACCCACCTAGACAGGTAAAATCTACTTTAAGAGCCACCAATTCTTTAACTGGAAGTATAAGGAAAAAACAATTAATTCCTTTTGGTAGAGTTATTTTAAACAAAGCAATAGTAAAAAAAATATTTTTAAGACGCTTCCTAAATTGTTAATTTTACCAAAGTTAAATAAAGTAAAGCGAACTAGCCTACTCATCCTGTTTTTACAGGCAGACAGCACTTCGCACGCGGCCAGTATTAATGTACCACTGGCGCAGAAAGCCAAGCAATGAATGCGTGCTCCATTCTCATTTTAAACTGGCACATACGTGAAAGCAAAGCACGATAAACGCGAGCTTCACCCGCACTTCAAGTGCACCATTTATAAGTGAGTTATTAAACAAACAAATCCAGTATTTTGCAAACAACTTAATCTGCTTTGCAAAGGGAAGACTCGACTCGCAAACAACCAGAAAGCGCTTTGCAAAGAGAAGGAAAATGCAGTATCAAATTAATGTACTGTGTTTTGCACCAGAGATTCTCTCAGCTTGATTTTCTCACAAATGTGACCAAATGATTGGCATCTGGCATTTTAAACTCTCGGAAAACCCATGAATTTGTTTGTTTAATTATGGCATAAAATTTTATTAAATTTTATTTTCTTGTCATGGTTAAAAAGGAAAAATGAACAGATGCAAAAGTACACGGATCACTGATTAGCTTCAATTTATTGATTACAAAATGAAATATGATATAAAACCATTCATTAAAAGTACAAAACTTTTGTACAACATGAAGTAAACACAAGATTAATCTAGTTACAGTACAAAGGCAGTGATTCAGTGTTAAGATTCTATAGAAAACATATGTGATTTAAGTTATGAAACTTAACTTTAACATCAGTTAAAACGATAATAACAAATAACAGACTTCAGTTGAATAAGAAAAGAAGTAAATTGATAAGACCAAATACCAGTTAGGGGTTGTTTACACTTGGTATTAAGATGTGTTTTCATCGATCGGATCACAAGTGGACGAGAAAACACATCACGTTTACACCTGGTATTTAAATCCGTCTCTTTTGTTCACTTTCGACCGCTTCTGTCCTGAATACTGTGAGGGGACGGTCCGTGAGACAGAGGGCGAGTCTCTCTGCTGTCATTAAACGCGAGCGGGAGTAAGGAGTTTATATGGACGAGAACTAATATTATGTCGGAGTCCGCTGCTTATTTAGCAGGTAAACATGCTGCACAGTGTTTTGTTCGTGTATATGTTAGAGCTTTCTCTGATATATCAGCGCAATTGATGAAATAGGATCGCGCAACTTTCACATACTTTCAAAACGAAACTACGTAGATCAGCCGCTTTAGTTTGATCTATGAAAGGCTAAAAATAGCGCTGTACGCCGTGTGTTCGCGCCAGAAGTCAGAAAAGACTTGAACATTGTGTTTAGTACCTCAAATTAGATAAATGGATGGGGGGGAAGGCGGTCGCGTGTGGCTGTTCGAACACATTCAACCACATGTGCATTTACACTACAAAAGCAATCTGCTCGAAAGGGGTTTAGACTACATCTGAATTTGGTTGAAAGTGGTTGAAAGTGGAAGAGCTCAAAATGTTTTGAACACCATTTACACCTGTCATTAACGTCGTCCACTTGTGATCAGATCGATGAAAATGCATGTTAATGCCAAACAGCCTCTTAGATGCACTATACTGACAAAAGTTTTGGGACACCTGCCTTTATATTCTTAATCCATATGGTTTAATTTGGAGTTTTGTCCACCCTTTGCAGCTATAACAGCTTCAACTATTCTTGGAAGACATTCTACAAGGTTTAAGAATGTGTTTATAGGAAATTTTGACCATTCTTCTAAAACACATTTGTAAGACACTGATGAAGGCCTAGCTCGTAGTCTCTGCTCTAATTCATTCCAAATATGTTCTACTGGGTTGAGGTCACGACTCTGTGCAGGCCAGTCAAGTTCCTGCACACTCACTCTTTGCTTTGTGCACTGATGCACAGTCATGTTGGAACAGGAAGGAGCCATCCCTAAACTGTTCTCACAAAGTTGGAGCATGAAAATGTCCAAAATGTCTTGGTATGATGAAGCATTAAGAGTTTCTTTCACTAGATGTGACTGGAACACCTGAATTCAATGATTTGGAGGGGTGTCCCAAAACATTGGGCAATATAGTGAATAGCCAAAGGGAATATTTCATGTTTAATGATCAGACACTGAAGGGCAGAGCAGCTACACTGAGCCAGCGGCAAATTTCAGAAGGATTTGCAGAGATGAATCTCTTTGATCAACTTGAACTCACATATCCAAAATCATCAGAGGAAATTTTAATATTAGGTCCTATCTTTACTAACTGACCACAGATTTAAAGTTTATTCATCTATATTCTCGACTAAACGGCTACATTTTATGACACAGAAAGAGTAATATTTCAAATATTTTGCAGGAATTAAGCTTCAATGCTGTTGATGTGAAATGCATTCTGGGAAAATCATATGTCCACACAAGTCACCTTCTGATTCATCCTTGATAAAATGAGCAGATCAAGAACACATCCTGAGATGTTATGTGAACTTGACTTGATGTGAACTTGGTATTGGAGCAGTACTTGGGCCGCGAGTGATGACGTTTCACAAGAACACAAGTACATACATCTTGGGCTTTTGTGCACATGTAGACTTTGAGTAAGGATCCTCCAGACAGTTTTATTAATAAGACCTCAGCTGATTTCTAAACTTTGTTGCCATACCCACACTGTTGACACATGAATGATTTCTATTGAGTGTGAAATCTTGCGTGTTTTTTAAGGTTAGCTTTTGTTTTGAAACTCTTTTTACACTCATGGCATGTGAACGGTTTCTCTTCAGTGTGAGTGATTAAATGTACATTAAGGTTTGGTTTTGTCCTGAAACTCTTTCCACACTGATGACACACGTATGGTTTCTCTCCAGTGTGAATTCTCACATGTGCATTAAGGTCAAATTTCATTATAAAACTCTTTCCACAGTGTTGACAAGTGAATGGTTTCTCTCCAGTGTGAATTCTCATGTGTCTATTAAGGTCACATTTCGTTTTAAAACTCTTTACACACAGATGACATGTGAAAGGTTTTTCTCCAGTGTGAATTGTCATGTGTGACTTAAGATTACCTTTACTTGTAAAACTCTTTTTACACTGAGGGCATATGTAAGGTTTCTCTCCAGTGTGAATACTTGAATGTGTCTTAAGTTCACCTGCAGTTATAAAACTCATTCCACAGTGATGACACACGTGTGGTTTCTCTCCGATGTGAATCCTCATGTGTACGTTAAGGTGAGGTTTTGTTCTGAAATTCTTTCCACACAGATGACAAGTGTAAGGTTTCTCTCCGGTGTGAGACCTCATGTGTATCTTAAGGTCACTTGTAGATGGAAAACTCTTGTCACAGTGATGGCACATGTTTGGCTTTTCCCCACTGTGAGCTTTCATGTGCTGGTTAAGGTTCGGTTTAAAGTTGAAACTCTTTCCGCACTGTTGACATGTGAAAGGCTTTTCCTCACTGTGAGTTTTTATGTGCTGGTTAAGGTTCGATATTAAGGAGAAACTCTTTCCACACTGTTGACATAAATAAGGTTTCTCTCCAGTGTGAGACCTCATGTGTCTCTTCAGGTAACTTTTTTTTGTAAAACTCCTTTCACACTCATGGCACACATGTGTTTTTTTTTTAATGTGACTTCTCACATGAGTCTCAAGTTTACTTTTATCTCTGAAACTCTTGCCACACTGTTGACATGTGAAAGGTTTCTCCTCACTGTGAGTTTTCCTGTGCCGGCTAAGGCTCGATTGAAAGGTGAAACTCTTTCCACACTGTTGACATGTGAAAGGTTTCTCCTCACTGTGAGTTTTCTTGTGCTTGCTAAGGCTCGATTGAAAGGTGAAACTCTTTCCACACTCTTGACATGTGAAAGGTTTCTCCTCACTGTGAGTCCTCTTGTGATCTGCAGGGCGTTCATCTTCTCTGAAACTATTTTCACACTTTATGTCTTCTGTCTTCAGAGTTTCTTTCTGTGAAACATTATGGTTTATTTTTACAATCTGATGTTTCTCATCCACTTCAGCTTGACTCTCCTCTTTCACTTCCATCATATCTAAAATAAAGACAGTAAATAGTTCATATTGATAAACCAGAGTGAAAAAAACACATTTGATATGTCATGTATTCATGTTATTTTTTAATGTGAAGTACATTATGTCATTTCTATTGTCAATTTCTGCTCTTGCAACAATTGTGGTGTTTCCAATATCACTAAACATTGGATTCTATCTTTTTGTCAACTTGTTTTCTTTCAGTTAGGACTGGTTTTCATGCATCTAAATATCTTAGCGAAAATAGCATTATCTGTGAATAGCGTTGCAAAATTCCAGGAATTTTCAAGGCTGGAATCTTTCCATGGCAATTAACAGGAATATATGAGAATTAATGGGAATAAACCCATTCAATCTCGGCATCTTTCCTCCTGTGGCCCTGTAGTGGACAGTGTGACGGTGAGGCAGTGCTGATTAAATATTATTATACCACGGACCTACTGAATGCTGTATTCTGATTGGCTGAGAAATGTTCCTTGGGTGCTGATTATTTTTCAATAAATGGACTGCATTTATATAGCGCTTTTAACAGACCTATGGCCATCCAAAGCGCTGTACATGTTGCCTCACATTCACCCATTCACTCACACATTCATACACCGACGGCGGTGTCAGCCATGCAAGGCGCCATCCAGCTCGTCGGGAGCAGCTGGGGTTAGGTGCCTTGCTCAAGGACACCTCGACACTTGGTCCAGTGGAGCCGGGGATCGAACCACCAACCTTCCGGTTTGTAGACAACCTACATGAACCACTGAGCCACTGCTATACACAATAACCGGATGCCTAACCTTTAAAATGTTTTAAAACTAGGCACCAGAGCAATATTTTTGGTAACCGTGGTATAAGCAGAATAATTGACTCCATTGAATTATTTGAAAATAATGCACACCCACGGTGTAACGGCACGATGCGTATTATTTTCTTATAATTCAACAGCTCGTCATCAATTCCTTAATAACTTATTTTTGATTTAAGATCTTACAAAAAAGATGTAGGCCAATATGAAATAATTATTACTCAGTACTAAGGGTGTCACGATTTAGATTTTAAATCGAAATCGATCAAAATTAAGTCACAACCTCAAACTTTCAATTTAAAAATTGGATCGTCGATGCTGCCATGCCCTTATGTCGCCATGCTGGAAAAAAAAAATCTCAGAGGTGCCTTTAACTCTTTCCCCGCCATTGACGAGATAAGTCTTCAATAAAGAGAAACTGCTTCCCTGCCAATGACGACAATTTCCGTCTTTCCGCAATACCGATATCACACCCACAACTTATTTTTGAAGAATCCTGTTTGTGAACAAACCTTTGAAGAAACTGCTGGCGGGGAGAGAGTTAAAATCACTGGTCGAGTGGAACGCGATTTATATTTTAAACATGAGGGATGTATTGCTACAGCTCCTTGAAAATCATATCATAAACAGGATTACTATCTGACACTTGCGCGAGAGAACCGCCAAGATGCAGCGGGTTATATGTTAAACAAAAGGGATAGTTTGCCCCAGCTCGCATGAAACCCATAAAACTGAACAAATACGTAAGGATTACTACTTTAGTTTATGTTTAGACTTCAGACAGATGTGAGAGCATGTGCACGTGAGACAGAGCGGAGCGCAGCTGCTTATGACGTGCTGGATTTATTTCAGATGCTAGGAGCCCAAGATGCGCACATTGAGTCAAAGAAGGAATCCTCTTTCTACAAGCTCTCTCACGTAAAGTGAAGCCCACAAACCCCCCTGCGAGGAAAAGCATGCAATGTGCATGTGAATGTGAAACTATAATAATAATAATAATAATAATAATAATAATAATAATAATAGCATATAATTTTTTGTCTTTCAAAAAAATAAAAAGAGAAAAGCAGAGAAAGCCTCGAGATGGCTATGGCTTAAGAGAGGGATTCATGGGGTCAGTTTAGCTAGATTTTCCAACTGGACACAAGCTGGGGTCTGATGAGGATTTATGGATGAGGGTGTATGATGTTGAAAGACCCGAAACACCCAATGATTCCAGCCAGGAACATCACTAAAGATGTGTCCAGTAACATCAGAAGTTGTATTCGCACAGTAAAACTTCCTTGTGCTGTGTGTAAGCTAGTGTGCTACAACATTATACCATTATAAAGACAAATACACTGACTGAGAAAACAATTAGGCAGGGCCGGCAATTGCTATAGGCGGACTAGGCGGTTGCCTAGGGTGACAAATTTGTTGGGTACGCGGGCGTGCTATGATGTCACGGGGGGGAGCGGAGTTCCGTTAAATTAGACAAGTGCTCAGCTGCTGGCGCGTTGATCTAAAATATATATAATATTATAATGCTGTGCTGTATGCACCAAAACTAAACTGAAATCTCAGCGTACAGAAATTTAAGCTCCAACCTGAAACAATATAAGCGGTAAGTTATGTAAGGGATAATCCACGGCTAGCCATGCATTAAGGGATTTTAATGCACGACGTAGAGGCAAAGCGGAGGGTTATTGCCTCTACGTCGTGCATTAAAGTGCTTTAATCCATAGCTGTGGATTATCCCACTTATAACACGGTTATTTGCCAAGTTAAAAACAAGTTAAAGGTGTAACTGATGTTTACAGTGTAATTTTTTTAACAGATGGGTAAAAATGACAGTTATTTTCTTAAGTTATGGCTGGTTAGTTCTAGCACTCCTTCCGCTTTAAGTAGAGCCATCAGATTGCTTTTATTCAAATGAATTATCACATTTATTTAAATTCATTATTGAGAGAGAGAAAGGTGCGTGCGCGAGTTACTTGTGTGCGTCTCTTCTTTAAAGAGTACGACAAAGATAAAGTCAATGGGAAAAAGACCACTTAATGGGCAGTTAAGACTTTCAGTGACTGTTTGCGCCAAATACATAACAATTGTGATTTCGAGACCTACTCTGCTTCTCTTCTAAATGAGACATTGTGGGAGTTTTATGCCTCTGTTCAGTCTACCGCTGGACGTGAATACAGTGTTGTAAGTTTGATGTGTCTCAGAGAAAATAAAAGAATAAAGTATGTTTTAACAACGTATCCTCCAACCCACACAACTTTTTTGGTCGTTTGTCCATTCCCTCAAATACACCCATCTGAGGCGTTTACTAAATTAGCGCCTCTACTGGCCAGAGGTGAAACTTTATATATTAGGGTATGAAAATATATTTTGGGGTATAATTTTGATGTAATGACATCCATTTGGGTATGATTATCAGTTTAAAATGCCAGGATTCATTGTATTTTATTACACATTACACTATTCAGGAATTTAGAGCAAATCACATACACATTTATTTATTATTTGATATAATACACAGCATACAAAACAATCACAACTTTTTTCAAAAATTACTTAAAATATTTCAAGTGTACCGAGGCCAAACGATCAATTTACATGAAGAAAAGATGCAAAACTGATCACAATCCACCATAGATATCATATCCTGTGTATACTGATTCAAAAACTGCCGCCAGAAGAGGCGATTATACATCATCTTTGAATGTGAAATAACATTGCTCTCATGTGTCATGTGACCGATTGCATCATTAGGTTAGCTATAAAACTGAAGCGATATTGGCTGTTGTTAGCGACTGCATCATGATCTATGTTCCGGTTTATATTTGAATGAGATCGGACTGTTTGCGTTGCATTCATGGATTTCTTCATATAAAGTAAGGGTGGGTTTACATGCTCCAAAATATCTTTAAACCATAAATGTTTATAAAACCATTTCTACATTACAAATGTACAAAATAAAATGCATCTAATCTGATGTATAAGGCATAATTTTAAATCTACAAAAAGTTACCGCCAACCAGCTGCAAGTAACACTGTAAATTCTACGGATTTAAACTTGTTGTGTGGATCCCGGTCAAAAATGATCGGCCGTTTAAAGTGAAGGTAAAGGTCACAAAACACAGAAAATTATTTTACAATTGTGCCATTCCCTAACAAATCCAAGTCGTTAATAAAAATATAAAACTATGTTACAAAATGACAAAAACTTTGTGTGAACTCATGTAAATGATGCATGCATCTAATGCATTTACTGAACGTATGCACATGAATGATAATAGCCTATTTCATGTGCCTTGTTAATGGGCGCTTTGCATTAAAACAGACAGTGCTTGTTTGGACATCTTTTTGGGCACACAATGTGCATCTCTTCCTTTTCTCTCTTCTGTTTGAGACATTAGAAGACCCTGATTATAAACTATTTTCTGTAGGCCGGTCATTTATGACCAGAAACACCTCAAGAGTAACAAGGTGGGGCGGAGGAGAATCCCAAAAGCAAAGTCTTTGTAAACAAAGTCAATACATTTCAGTGAGATGCAATAACATATTAAAGATAAAGATTGTAAAATAGACACCAACCTATTTGTTCCTCAGTATCTTCATCCTTTATTCTGCATGGTTGTGGATCTGTCATCTTCTCAAGCTCCTCTTTCACCAGCATCAACATTATGTCATGAAGATTTCAGTTGTCACACATGGAGTGATTTCTCTGTGTGTTTGACTCCAGGATTTATTGGTGGATTGTTGTAGGAGGAGCTTCACTGAAGGTCTTAATCACTGTGTGGGTGTGGCTGGAGATTAAAAAAAGGCTTTGTCAGTAAAACATTCATAAAGGCATCGGTTTCAGTATTTTATCCGTCCAGTTTATGTCAGATACACAAAAAAAATCCCTATATAAAATGATAAAGATAAAAAATGTAATTACTAGTAAATCCAACTTGATTACATTTAGTTTTTTATTATTTTGTATTATGTATAATATAATATATTTATGTAAGTTCAAAATGTGTAAATATTCATCTGCTTATATCTTACTCTGTATGTCAAGACAATAATGCAGTGATATGTAGACGTGCCTCCCATTAAAATGCTAAAGTGAGTATACTCCTCAAAGAAACGGCACAGTTTGTATAATATCAGAGTTTAATATAAGGTACAGTAACCCTTTAGGTAAGCTTTAGTTAGACGAGATTTCTGCATATACCTACTAAAGACTGTAATTTATTCCCAAATCTTTACACAAATTCATGATCGCTTTAGCCTCATTTTAATGAAATGGTGGCGTGCTTCAGCGCTGCACTGTATTTTACGATGTTAATAAACTCATTAAATTCATTCAGATTAACAAGATGTGTACATTTACTGATAGATGACATCTGTGTAGTTCATTAACATAAAGTTTACATAATGTCATCCAGGAGAAATACAGACGCTTACTACTTGTCTCGTAGTATTACGTTCATTTGAAGACAAAGTATTTTATATTTAAAATATATTGTGGATGTGGGATAAGATGAAAATATATTAAAGAAATGTAGTACAAAACAGTAAAAAGTACACAAATGTTATAGCCATCTTTTTAATACAATGGGGTGATGCAGTAAAATTGTAGTATTCAAACATTTTGTGTGTATGAGAACATAATATAGTAAAAGGAAAATACAAAGTAGATACATGGAAATGTCCTTTTAAAAGCAACAATATAGTTTACAACTGCATTTTACAAGCCTCATCTTATTTAAATCACAAACATTTGAGATCTTAAGAGATCACTGTAATAAATTGGGTGTAAATGAGAACTATGATTCTGGAATAATGAGATTTATCAACAGCTCTATTAACGCTGATGTGACTGAAACAAAAACATTTCATGAAGGTTGATGGGTCTGTTAACAGCTCTATTAACACTATTGAGTGTTTTTTCACTGTGAGGTTATTGGCACAAATGAAACAAACCTTTCAAGAAATCGACAAAATCCTGATTTCACTCTCAGTAAATATGAACTTAACATAAATGTCTAAATTTTTTCTTTCCAGTCAATCCAGAGCTATCATCTGAAGATCAAAGTGACGCTTGTGTTGAGCAATGCGTGTGATGGAGAAACTACTTACAAAATGTGTTTTTATTAAAAATAATCTGTAGGTCTGTATCAGTCTTTAAAGACTTAACAAGTCTTTATCTTTACAGAATAAAACTAAAATAAGAGCCTCATGCAAATGCATTCTGGAAACCTCATCAACCTTTTTCTGTTTTTTTTTCATGAGGCTCTTATTTTAAAGTTTTATTCTGTAAAGACAAATACTTGTTAATGGTGATTTAACGTTGAACAAACTGTTGCAAGTAAATAACAAATTTAAATCTACAGGAAGTTCCAGGCAAACAGCAGACAATAATACTGTAATTTCTACAGACATTTTTAACGTTGTTAAAATAAGTAAATAAACATGTTTATCACTTTATTCACTTTTATTAGTACAATGCTATGTTTTAAACACAACTATTAATGCTAAGATAACAGTGTTCTGTGTGCTGAACAGATTCAAAGCATGTGACAATCATTTTAGTGGTCATACAGTTATAACTTTTATTACTGGGGTCATCATCACATGTAATCAACAATCAAGAAAAACATTTGTAAAATGATCTGATGTAAATAGAAACAGTCATGAAATATCAGAATAAAAAATAACACTGCATATGTTTTTAACTATTTAGAGAGGGTCTGGGATCATATAGACCCCCAAAAGACCATGAAACAGAAGCGCAGTAACAAAGCAGTGCTTGACACATCAGAACTGTTTTCACAATCGAAACACATAACATCTCTTGTTGAATATATCTGAAAAATTCAACATGTTAAAAATCCTGATATGTGGGGGAAACCTTGAGGACAAGCGAACATTTACACTGTAGTCACGTAAAACAAAATGATAACCAATCAGAAATCGAGCTGATGAAAGACGAAACAATAACAACCACAGTTATAGCGCAGCAGGAACAGTCCAAAGTGAGGTGCAGTCCACAGTATTAATGACATTTCTTTATGACCGTTTTCCATCATGTTTGTTTACTGTGAAGTCATGTTTGACCACGAGAGACATTGCAAGACTTCTATGTTCTCTGTCAAGACTCACAAACAGCAAAGATGTGTGGTGTGCTGTGATGACCACATACTGGCAATCCACATACTATAGGAACAAAACTGGTAAATCCTATACACTATATTGCCGAAAGTTTTGAGACAACCCTCCAAATCATTGAATTCAGGTGTTTCAATCACTTTCCAGTGAAAGGAAGTCTTAATGCTTCATCATACACAAAGACATTTTGGAAAATTTCATGCTCCAAACTTTGGGGGAACCGTTTAGGGATGGCCCCTTCCTGTTGCAACATGACTGTGCACCAGTGCATAAAGCAAGGTCAATAAAGACATGAAAGAGTGAGTTTGGTGTGGAGGAACTTGACTGGCCTGCACAGAGTCCTGACTTCAACCCAGTAGAACATCTTTGGAATGAATTGGAGCAGAGAGAATTCTGTTAAAGAAAATAAATTGCCTGGAAGTGAAAAAAAAAAGAATTGGAGCAGAGACTACGAGCGAGACCTTCTTGTCCAAAATCAGTGTCTGACCATATAAATCTGCTTTTAGAAGAATATTTAAAAATTCCCATAAACGCACTCCTAAACCTTGTAGAAAGTCTTCCAAGAAGAGTTGAAGCTGTTATAGCTGCAAAGGGTGGACCAACTCAATATTAAACCATATGGATTAAGAATGGGATGTCATTCAGGTTCATGTGCATATAAAAGCAGGTGACCCAAAACTTTTGGCAATATAGTGTATTTTTTCTCATCATGTTTGTGGTCTCTGGTCTGATAAGATTTAATACATCTTTTGGTGGGCCCTAGCTTAATGATGCGTTCAGACCAGCCACGGTAGAGGCGTCAAGCCCGAGTGATTTCAATGTGAAGTCAATGTGAAGACGCGTTGACGCGCATCTGGAAGTCTCATGGCGCGAATGAGCCATTTAGTGCGGCACGGTAGACGCGATTCTGCCATTTTTTTATTGAGCGTTGCCGCGGCAAACAAGCGAATTTTTAACTTTTTAAATTTTAACTTTGCAGAAAAACGTGCCGCGTTAACCAATCAGGAGCTTTCTCTAGTAGTGATGTGATTACAGAAAGCGAGCAGAGTCACAGAAGCCCCTCCAATGACGCGAATTTCTGAAAGTCTCGATGACTAGAATTTCACACGCGAATGAAGCGAGACAACTCAGAGGCGCTTTCCCGGACAGGGATTAGCTTAATCCAGGACCAGGCCTTAGATCAATTAGGAAATATAACTATTTTTAAATGGTCTATATAGCGCTTTTAACAGACCTAGGGCTTTCAAAGCGCTTTACAAGTTGCCTCACATTCACCCATTCATTCACCGACAGTGGTGTCAGCCATGCAAGGTGCAATCCAGCTCGTCGGGAGCAGCTGGGGTTAGGGCTCTTGCTCAAGGACACCTCGACATTTGGTCCAGTGGAGCCGGGGATTGAACCACCAACCTTCCAGTTTGTAGACAACCTACATGAACCATTGAGCCACTGCCGGACCCTAGCTTTAACAAACATGCCTTAATAAAAAAATTACCTGTGTGCATTTTGAGACAAAACAAAGGGCGCTGATGTATTTAAAGATATGCAAGTTTAAGTTGTTTTCTGTTTGGACAGCTCTTAAAAATGTTTTAATCTAAGACAAGTCCAATCCCTGTCCGGGAAAGCGCCCCATAATTTTCAAGCGGCAAACTAGACCCGGTAGACGCCTCAAACGCAGCTGGTGTGAACTCACGGTAAGACTTTACATATCCTAAATCATAATAAACTCATAACTGCACAGAAGAGTTGAATGTCTTTTCTTCAGAATGTAAGCACTGGTTTCGCTCCAGTGTGAGTCCTCATGTGTTTCTTAAGGTAACTTGTAGATGTAAAAGTCTTTCCACACTCATGGCACGCATGTGGTTTCTCTCCACTGTGAATTTTCACATGTCTCGTAATGTCACTTGAAGATTTAAAACTCTTTCCACACTGTTGACACGAGTATGGTTTCTCTCCAGTGTGAATTCTCAAGTGTTTCTTAAGGCTATATTCAACTGTGAAACTGTTTCCACAAAGATGACATGTGAATGGTTTCACTCCAGTGTGAGTCCTCATGTGTTTCTTAAGGTAACTTGTAGATGTAAAAGTCTTTCCACACTCATGGCACGCATGTGGTTTCTCTCCACTGTGAATTTTCACATGTCTCGTAAGGTCACTTGAAGATGTAAAACTCTTTCCACAAAGATGACATGTGTAAGGATTCTCCTCACTGTGAGTCCTCTTGTGATCTGCAGGGCGTTCATCTTCACTGAAACTATTTTCACACTTTATGTCTTCTGTCTTCAGAGTTTCTTTCTGTGAAACATTATGGATTATTTTTACAATCGGATGTTTCTCATCCACTTCAGCTTGACTCTCCTTTTTCACTTCTATCATATCTAAAATGAAGACAGTAAATCGTTAAACCTGAGAAACCAGAATGACAAAACACTTTTAAGATTGTATGACAAAAGCAACATGGCGTGGGTCCGTTATGTGTTATTTTTCATGTGAAGCAGATTTTATCATTTCTATTGTTAATATCTACTCTTGCAGTTTAACTGTAGTAGAGCATTGCATGGAGATCAGTCATTCAATCCACAGAAGGTTGGTTTGGATAAAACTCTTTACCTGATGTTTCAATCTAATTCTCCTGAATCTATTATAGTTGCAGAAAGTTATCATCTCATGGATTTTAGTTTATTTTCCCCTCATGTTTCTCAATGTCAATGTTTTTATGATTATTCCTCAATCATCAATAAAAAAGACTGAAAAATAGACACCAACCTATTTGTTCCTCAGTATCTTCTTCCTTTATTCTGCATGGTTGTGGATCTGTCATCTTCTCAAGTTCCTCTTTCACCAGCATCAACATTATGTCATGAAGATTTCAGTTGTCACACATGGAGTGATTTCTCTGTGTGTTTGACTCCAGCATTTATTGGTGGATTGTTGTAGGAGGAGCTTCAATGAAGGTCTCAATAACTTTATGGGTGTGGCTGGAGATTTTAGAGAGGCTTTGTCAGTTAACAATCATAGAGGTAGGGGTGCACCGTAAATTTTCAGCCAAAAATGGCATTATCGGTTTAGGGCTGAAAAAAATGCTGAAAATGAATATCACCCCAATCCTTGAGCAAGCGCTTCGGTTTCCCCCTCTTTCCAGAACGTTCCCTGTAGGTTATTTTTAGGTTTCATTTTATAACCTAAAGTGAACCCTCCCAGAATGTTCCCTGTAGGTTATATAAGATAACAAAAAAAAAAAAACTTTTATAATGGATGGCCTTTACTAACTGTGCCTTCACACTGCCATAAGTGAGGGCGTCAAAGTAGCCAGAAGTCATTTATTTTCAATGAGAGCGGGCGTCGAGCTCCGTCGAGTGGCGGCACGACGCGTTATGTACGGTGTGAGCGTCGAGGAGAGTTGAAATCAGCTCAACTTAATAGTAATGAGCTATGACACAGTTCAGCGACAACCAATCGGTTTACAGAGCTTTAATTGACGCTCTTGCCGATGGCAATGTGAAAGCACAGTAAGGCAACTTGGTAAAGCTACCAAGGAAGCGAAATGAACAGTGTTGGGAGTAACGCATTACAAAATATAATATATTACAGTAATATATTTGTTTTTGCTGTAACGCAGTAATATAACGCATTACTGATAAAAAATTGGTCTTAGTAACGAGCTTGTTACAACAATGCATTTCAAAAATAGACCGTGTTATTTTTATTTTTGACCAATGCGCGCGACCAGCATCCACACAGGAAAAAGCTGCGGGTAAAATAACGTTTGTATTTCTGTTTCCAGGTGCTGTATGCAGCATGTTCAATTTTACTTTAATTTTGTATTTGCACTGCGATTTGGACACGGTGCGCATCAAATATAGACGCGTTTCTTAAAAAGAGCCAAATCTGGGAAGTCCGCGGTTGTAAAAACATTGACTTAAGTGGTCCGAATCAGGTCCCGTAGCACCACACAGGCATATATCTGCGAATGAGAGCACTAAGTAAAAGCAACAGACAGTTTCTATCGGTCTCCTGTGCTGCTTGAACCTCAGAAGTAAAGAGACTTTTAGAAAGCTTGTGAGTAAAATCCATATCAACAGCAGCAATTACAAGGTAAGCAAACGTTGCTATGGTTATAGTCCATAAACATAATAGATTGCTAGGCTATTCCTATCCTATCTACAGTTTTATTACAAACAGCAACCTAAACTACAACGTAACATTAGTGTAGACTTAAACATGGTTATCTAAATGGTAGATTTAAACATCACTGTTTAAAGTTTTTACCAGCCATTGTATGGGAGCCTATATTCGTTCTTTGGCAAAAAGCAGTGTTCCTCTGTTTGTCTGTGTTTTATTAAGCAATTATATGTTAGCCTACATATGTAAACCTTATACTGAAATGAGCTGTATTCCTTGAGGCCTGATCCTCCAAAAGCACTTTTTGATAAGTTGTGTCAACCCAGTGCATGCCAGGTTTGTGCTGTGATTCTGAATTAAAAGTGAATTAAAGAAAAGAAATGAAAAGAGGTTGCGTGTCATGCCATTAGGCTATAGGTTGCATTATAGTGGTCTCTAGCTCTCACTGAAAGTGATTGTTACTGTATTTTGCCATAAGTCTTCCCTGTGCCTATTCAAAGCTTGATGGCCAACACATAACTTCTAGATTTATAAGCAGCAATAAACTACATTTTAACATTTTATAATGCCTAGTCATACTTCTGTTATTTTGATGAAAGTAACTCAAAAGTAACGCAAAAGTAGTGTAACTCATTACAGTTCAGAGACATTAATATTGTAATGTGACTAATTACTTTCAAATGACAGTAATTTGTAATATATAATTTATTACACTTTGGAAGTAACTTGCCCAACACTGGCAATGAATGCCCGCTTTCAACAAAATATGAACGTTTCCAGAACGTTATGGAAACCAGAAGTTGTTAGCTGGGAGAGCCCTCTCACATGCCAATCATATTGCTTGATCTGTCGCGTATACTGGAATTATACTTTACCTCATGTAAACGCAATACTTTGATTAAAATAATGCGATTAAGCTCATAATCGCAGTAAGTATAATTGTATTAAAAGAGGTGGGGTACACCATTTTTAACTGACCTATGGCTAAGCCATGCCGTTAGTTTGGTGCTACAGTATTTATATGTATCATTCAGCACAACACTGCGATTACAAATAACATTTGTTATCTCGGTTATTTATGTTAATGAAGCTGACATGATGTACAACACAGCTAGAACATCCTTGTTTAATTTATCTACCTTTAGTTGGTGTTGTGGTCTACATTACCACTATAATGTATGACACTTGCATTACATGTGAATGGCCCCTAAGCTAATAGGATTCTGTTTCTGTTTCTCTCTCCGTGTCTCGTCCTGGACCCTGAGGACAATGAGACAAACAGACCCAGTTCCTGCAGCTGTGAAGGTCATTACACCACTGATCTACTGACCATCATTCAACGAGATGCCCAGCCGATGCCTGACCAGTGACCACCCGCGGAACCAGTTTAATTTGCTTACCCGTTCACATACACCGATAGTATTTATATATATATATATATAAATATATATGTATCTCTCTCAAGGGTTTTTCCCCTCCTAGGAGTTTTCCCTCTGGACTAGCCAGGAGGGTTTTTCTCCTAGGGGTTTTTTCATCCCCTGGAGAGTCCGCCACCTTTGGCTTA
Organism: Paramisgurnus dabryanus; assembly: GCF_030506205.2. NCBI lineage: Eukaryota > Metazoa > Chordata > Actinopteri > Cypriniformes > Cobitidae > Paramisgurnus > Paramisgurnus dabryanus. Next base: position 14,547,518 of record NC_133339.1, on the reverse strand, counting down.
ACTTACTACTCTACTGTATACGTTACATTATTACTACGCTCGCTTTTCGATGCTTTTCCTACATCTATTAATGTAAAGCTGCTTTGAACAATTAACAATTGTGAAAAGCGCTATATAAATAAAATTGAATTTAATAACTTAATTGAGAGCAGACATTTATCTCGGTTAAGATGAGGCTGAGAAATGGTTTAAAAACACGAGTAAAAACATACAAAACATTTTAATTCAATTTAAGCTGATAATAGTTAGTTTTACAGGCGTTTTTCGCAGCAGGCACTATGAAAACCAGCTATTTTGTTCAATGTTTTGACATTCAAAAATTTAAGTGCAATCTGCAAAAGGTGTAAATGACGAGTTTGGTTCCAAAACACGACAAACGCCATTTAAAAAAAATGAGTTGCTGCCAAAATAAGTATTATATCAGGTCAGAATTTAAAAGTAAATTCTTAAATTTACGCAAAATACAATATCTGCCGTGTTATTATCATCTTTTCTCCCTTTTTTCCCAAAACGCAATGAACGCCACTCCTCCTTTTCTGCAGAATGCAATAAATCCGCTCCACAAATTACAGGGCACTATTCTAAGCAATGGAAACAAACAATGAATCGATTCTGAATCGATTTTCATGCTAATTTCTAAAGATCGATCCGTAACTCAGAGGATCGATTTAATAATTAATAACTTAAACTTGCCGCGTCATTGAATTCACACATGCGCGCGAGGTGGAAGGACATTAAAACAACGAACATGGCAGTCAGTAACGTTAAGCAAGTGGTTGTTTTGAAAACTCCAGAAACGCTCAAAGCTGCGATCTACGTAAAATAATCCACTCATAACAAATGAACGACTTATTTGTGTTATTTTTATAAAAAGTGCCATTGAATCCACCTTGGGTCTGGCAGCGAATCTCTCTCTCTGCTTACAATGCATACTATAGCTTCAATAGTCTATAAAATTAATAACTCAAGATTCTGTCTATCAAGACTTGTTGTTATCATCTGGGCATTTTTACTTTAACATTATTAACTTTAAATTGTCCATATTTTAAAACTGTGGTGAGCAGTTAAAAGCTATAGTGAGTGGCAAATAACTGCACATTTTTATAATCCAAAAACGATATAAACTGAAAAACATGTATACCATGAAATATACCGTTACCGTGAAATAAAATGACTCATTACGTAGAATTTTTGGTCATTCCGCCCACCCCTATCTGGCACCATTTCGGGCTTTTTTCAAAAACACTAATCTAAATCTCAAAGATCGGATCAGATCGGATCAAATTGAATCGAATAATGATAATCGATTCAAGATCTTGAGAATTGGAATCGAAACCCAGCCCTTCAAAAAAATAAAAATAAAAAAAAATACTTTGATGGCATTGATAAACCTGTGGTGGTTTTCTGTGACGGGAAAGAAATGTAAGCCTTTAACATTTAATAATTTACGTGAGGGGCACTCGGGAGACGGTTGCTTGTTCTCCCGACAGCATGAAGCTTCTCTCATGCTAACAGATTGACCCCAGAGGATCTTATGAAAAACTTTACATAACTTTACTCAAAGTCAACGAAAATCGAGCAGGACCAAAACATTTTACAGCTGATCGCTGTGAAAAATGTTAAACAACATCACAAGTATATCCGCAGCAATGACTATATGACAAAGTTAGTGTTTTGGCCATTAATGTTTATTTTTTAATCAGCGTATACCACTGTTCAACTAAATGAATATAACATGGCAAAGATGAATGCACATTTATATATTGATTCAATAGATTTATAGCATTTTGGAAAAAAAACTCTCATGGATTTATTGCGTTTTGTGGAAAAATAATTTGTTTTTATAATAAATCTTTGAAAATCAAGTTATGGATTTGAATTCTGTATGTTTTTATAACCTAAAAATGCTATGTGAAAGTTTGTAACAGAAAATAGTGGTTTTCATCTTCTCACTTTCTTGGTACCAAAATTAGTCAAAATGGATTTATTGCATTTTGGAACCAAACTCTTCAAATATTAATCTGCTATCTTTAACTGTATCTCAAGAGAATCTGAACATGTGAAAAATCTTAATTAGACATAAAAAAAGACAATGTATTGATGTTTCATAAAACTTGTCATTAAGTGTCATCAATTTGAAGTTGTTTTTAGTCATGAAATTAAATGTGACACATTCTGGATGTCAAAACTTGTTCTTACATCTGTGTGAACACGAGAGGAACCGACCTACAGTCAATGAAAGCCACCAAGTCATACAAAAGGTTCAGAAAATGTATTCTAGCAGGATCTATTGAATCATGATCTGTTTCTTGTGTTTTAAACTTTAACTTATCAAAATTGTCTTAAAACTTTACCAGAGATTTAAAGTAATGAAGTACTTTTACTTACTACTCTAGTAACTGTACTATCTCAAGGTGTATGAAATGTAGTGGTTTAAAAGTATAATGTTATAATATAGGAAAGTTAAAGAAAAACACAAAGTAGATGCTTGAAAATGTCCTTTTAAAAGCAACAGCACTTAGTACTTTACACCTGCATTTTACAACAAGCCTCATCCTATTTAAATCACAAACATTTGTGTAGCCCCTATTCTCCAAACTTACCTGAAACAGTCCGAAGTAATAACGAGTCAACTCCTCGCGGTAAAAATGCGGGCAGTACTTCTGATTGCAGGCAAGATTCTCGTTTTTTTTAATCCTCCAAGAAACGCCAAAATCACGTCTTTTCTCCTCATAAATTTCCCTCGTCTCTTCTTCTTCTTCTTCTTCTCTTTTAACGGCGGTTGGCATCCAGCTATAGGCGCATTACCGCCCCCTCTGCTCCGGAGCGTAGATCGATAATAGGTCTACTCTCTATCTCCCTTACTCATGGATTCCTTCTCGATTATACAAAAATGTAATAAATTAAACCACAGTTACCAAATACACACATACACAAATATTCAAACAATTTCCCACCAATACAACTAAATACATTTTATATCTCACTTTTGTCCTGGGTTTTCAAAGCAAAATTACACTGGATCACTCTGATAGAGACCACTTTTTCAGATTAGCCTATCAAATCTGGATTACCAATTATTTAAATGGGTTCACATGTCAATGTTGACTATAAGCTATGTTAAAAACAGCAGGTAGCTTGGCCAGCATGGGGTCACTAAGTGTTTTTACTTGGAGACAATAAAACAACACAATTTTCCCTTTTTTATTTCAATTCAACATTTAGTTTGTTGTTCTGGATCACAAAAAAATGGAGATTATACACAAACACATGCATTATACGTCATAAAGAGGCTAAAAGTCTTGTAGTTTTAGATAGGTAGATATTCCGTTTGTTAAAATTACATTTGATTGTTTGGTCTCTGATGATTGTGATCAATATACTACACAGTCCCAAAAACAGTTAATTTTGACAAAAATAATGTAATCTTTTTGCTATTGACTGCTGAATAGGGAATTCTCAATATAACTTATTTATTGTGAATATTAAAATCAGTACCAAAAGTAGTTAAAATTACGATGTAATGCAGCCAAGATCCTCTTCTAGTATATGAAGTAAAGTAAAGAGAAGTATATGAATATATATATAGTTATATAGTATAGTTATTAATCTACGAGATCGTTAATCTTGCTTCCCTCTGTCACGGCGTGCATTTCAAATTTCAAATGTACACGACTCAAACAAAAAATGGAAATGGCACAAATCTGTCACATAGCATGCAAAAAGCCAATGATTTGCTTTACGGCAGTGATTTCAATGTGTAAAGCTTCTTGAGGCGCGATATTTGAATTCAAATTTATAAAGTCTTTTACGGTCGCTGATGAGAACTGGGATCAAGATCGCTGCATAAAGGACTGAATTTGGATCTGTTCCTCACAATCGCTTGAATTTTAAAGATGTGGATTGCAGCAAATGAATAAAAGTAACATCTTTTGTAAATGTATGTTATGTTTTGGTGTAATTATTGTTGCATAGGAGAAAACACGTTTTTGTGTGTCATGGCGAAGAAACTAAATATAACAAAATAGTTAAATGATTCCAGAAATGTAATTTTAAAGTTTTAAGGTGTTACAGTTTTAGTTTGGTCTTTTTTAATATTGTGGAATTCTCTGAACATTTCATTGGGTAAATGGATAAACTGTCTTTAAGGTATTGCGGAGGATTTTCTTTTTCCGGGTGGATCATCAAGACTTTTGGTCCTCCTAGTTGTCAATCAGGAATGTTGCGCAATTGCATTTTTTTTAAAGAAGGTGGAGAAGGCGGTTCTTTTCTAAAATTCGAGAAAATCCTCAGCTACACCTTTAAATAAATAAGTCAGAAAATATGACTGACAACATGTCATTAATATGAGTGAGAAACGCCAAGCCCACAATTTTAATAATTATGAATAGGAATAACTTACTTTCAAATTTGTATGTCTGTAAAGCTGTTAATACGTAAATAATTAATGTATTAGTCCTGTCAAAACGTCAATATTATACGTTTCAGTGTGTTGTAAACGCAAGTATTTCTACTTTACGTGGAAATACACACATGTTCTCATGAGAAGCACCGCTCCCTTAGTTGAGTTCCGCCTTTTGGTTCTGATAACGTCATGTTATCATTTTGTAAACAAAATTTCAAGAATCAATTTTTGACATTCGTGAATCGATTCAGAATCGTCCACGTCCGCATCGCGATGCATCGAAGAATAAATTTTTTGTTCCACTCCTACTATACAGTACTATACATTCAATCCAGGAACCACCTAGACAGGTAACATCTATTTTAAGAGCCACCAATTCTTTAACTGGAAGTATAAGAAGAAGAAAAAACAATAAATCCCTTTTGGGAGAGTAATTTTAAACAGTTAATTAAAGTAAAGCGAACTAGCCTACTCATCCTGTTTTTACAGGCAGACAGCCACAACACACGCAGCCAGTATGAATGTATCACTGGCATACATGAAAGCCAGGCAATGAATGTGTGCTTCATTCAAATTTAAACTCGATGGCGCATACATGAAAGCAAAGCACAATAAACACGAGCATCACCCGCAGTTCAAGCGCGCCATTAATGAGGTAAATTTGTGCAATAATTAAACAAACAAATCCAGCATTTTGCAAACAAACTTAATCTGCTTTGCGCAACAACCAGAAAGCGCTTTGCAAAAAGAGAGAAAATGCAGAATCAAATGAATGTACTGAGATTCTCTCAGCTTGATTTTCTCACAAATGTGACCAAATGATTGGCATCTGGCATTTTAAACTAGTCTCTCAGAAAACCCATGAATTTGTTTGTTCAATTATGCAGGGCTCGGAACCAGCTATTTTCACTGGTTGCACTGGTGCACTTACATTTTTTTCTTAGGTGCACCAGAACAAAAGTAAGGTTCACCCAAATTTTTGACCACACCGTATTTAACACCGCAGTTTACTAGCCTCCTCGGGGTGTTAAGACTTAGGATTCAGTTTTTGACCTTTATTTTATTCAGAAAATCCTATAGTGACAGTAATGTCTTCATTTTTGTCAGGAATTTGTATTTAATTTTTAAAAATTAATTTAAAAAAATTGTCATTAAGAAAAATCCTGCATGGTTGTCATGAAAGCACTCAACAACTCAATGTTCATTTAGGGCTTTTTTATTCAAAGTGTGCATATTTGGAGAAACATTTATTTCATTTTAAATATTTACTTTAAATGTCTGCAGGGATGAGTAATATTTAATGCACATTTATTCCATACACTGCAATGGCTACAGCCATTCACACTCTGTTTGTCTGTTTTATTCATATGTGAAGCTAGAGGGCACTCTTGACAGACAGTCTCATTACAGTCAACTTAATGAAGACGACGTAGTGTCACTCGGAGATCACTTTATTTAATTAAGTTGTTGTGATGTTTTAAGGCATGGAGACAATAAACACGATTGAGATGATATATGGTTTATCTGTGTTCTTCACGCTATGCTGGGTATTTTATAACAATACTGTACATTTATAATGCTATGCTAATCGAGCATAAATAGCATAAAATAGTTCTGTAAAATAGTTTTCAATCTCATGTTGTGATCAGAAGACACACCAGATCACGCACGGATGTTTAAAGCACTCGACTTTTGATGTTATAAAGTAAGTTTTATTAAAAATCCCTTTATTTGTTGTGTTTTAATGGTGGGCTGATCTACGGTTCTTGCTGTACTGTATAACATTAATGTTACACGTGCTGTTAACATGCTCTGGAGATATGAGATATGTTTTAAGAATAATTTCGACTGGTAAAGTGTCACCGGTCGGAGCGTACCACAGACTTTGTGAGTCACGCCCCTTCCTAACTTTCACCTCGAGGAGGTCCCAAGAGCACCCAAATGACCAGACACACGAGAAGGATGAGTAAACTTAAAACAAACTTTATTAAATATTTAAAAGGAATTTGGGGGAAAGGGAAGCTAAAATAATCTTCTTTTCGTCCACAGGAGGAGGCCTGGGCTCGAGAGAACAAGACGTCGAGGGTAAGTACCCACATAGGGCGAGGGGCGGGCCGGAGCTCCTTCGTCCCTTGGTTTCACCCACTTGTTGATGTCTTTACTTTATTTTTGTTCCCCGTGGCGCCCTTCTCCTGAAGGCAGAGTGAAACACACAATGAGTATTTTAAAGAGGGTAGACATTGACTACTTGCCGCTGAAGGATCTTCCGTCCTACTCGGGCCGGGCAGTCATACACAGCAGGCCGGTGGGCCGTCGGCTACCGTAGCTGGTGGCTGTACACACAAGGAATACACAAAGTAAGCAGTGTTCACCTCTCAGGTAAGTTCTCTAGGATACCTCTCTTCCTTCCATGTTCGGGGCGTACAGGGCTTAAGCAGGGGTAAATAGTACTGGGCTGTTCTCTCAGGTAACCGTTCTAGGTTTGTTCTCTATTTCTCCACCTTTAAAGTCGTACCGGACTTCAGCGGGGTAAGTAATACTGGGCTCGTTCTCTCAGGTAAGTGTTCTAGGTTTGCTCTCTATCTCTCCACTTTCGGGGACATACAGGACTTAAGCGGGGTAAATAGCACTACGCTCACAGGTGGATCCTAACGGGTAGGTATGGAAACCATACGTCACCTCTCGTCGTTGTTCTGGGGCAAGGAGGAGGTTTTACCACTTCCAACTGCTGTGTGGGGCCACTGATGGCCGGCGAGGTCTAGGTTGGTGGATCCAGGCGGCTACACACCACAGGTACATGCGGCGAAATGGCACAGACGCCTCCGTCCTTTCTGGGAGTAAGCAGAAATCTGGGTGATAGCAGAGGCCGCTAGGCTCACCTCACAATACAGCACTACACACCACAGTCAGTTCCACTGATTTCTCTTGCCAACAATACAGCTTTCCCACAGTACCTTTACTGGTGTCTTCACTGTTCTTTCGTTAGGTTCCAGCTGGGGGTCGGCGCTACGGACGGGCAGATAGGTATTAAATGGCCGTCGCCTGCGGCAGTCCACGTCTTCTCCTGCCGGGCTCCTCTCCGCCTGAAGGGGCGAGTGCAGACAACAAAGGACACGGCAAAACACTGCAAAGCTTTGGGTGTAAACACGTCAAAGGTAAACTCACCCCACTGCACTTCACACACTTTGGTGACTTTAATAAGGTCCACACTACACACCCGAACGGCGGTAGGCCCCAGGGGGGATTCGGTTGCTTGCACAGACAATGATCCACCGGGAGCGAGTGAACGTCCACAACGCCCTGCTGCCTCGCTTTACTTCGCCCACCCGTTTTTCCACGATGGGGCCGCTAAACAACTGTACACACTCCAAGACAATGTTACTCGTTTGTTTACACAGGTAAGTGACAAGACATGTACTCCAATTTACTCACTATTCAGATGTTCCTAATCCTCTTCCTTCTTCATTTCAGCACTCCTCAGAATATCCAAGAGAGACGCTTTCACTCCGTCTCAACATCAATGCTTCACAGCAACCTTCAGTGTAAACACACATTCCAAGACAACGTTTTAAGTTTGTTTGTACAACAACGACTTCCTGTTTCTGCAAGCCGCTTTTATCCTCACCACGGCGTCCGAATCACCCAATCAGCGATCGGCACGTTGCTTGGTGCACCTGCTACAGATTATGCTGATTTGGGGCTTCCCTTGGGTTACCTGGAAGTGACGGTGTTTTCGCAAATCGGTCTGGGCGGAACTTTTCTTCCCATCCTTTGGTTCCGCCCTAAAAGTCACTCGTGACATCAGCTTCTTTTTGGGTAACCTTAAGCAACTTTTTGAAAGAAAGGCGTTTGATACAAAGAAATGAGGGATTAAAACCCTGAATAGAAATTTGTGAGTAATAAAAATAAATTAATAAACTTTTTTCAATGTAACATTGCTGTACTTTGGGTTAACATTCAAGGCGTTTTTCTTTATAAGAATTGTGCCCTGGCTCTGACTCGATTGTATGTAATTCATTATCTAATGCCGGGACCGGGGCTTGACATCTGCGGCTACATCCACCCATACACTGTTTATCGGACAGGCCACTCGCCTCTCTTGGCGGCGGCGCTTTTTACTGCAACACAACACACGTATTTTTAAACGCACACACGTACAGGAATATCTGGACCACGGCCAATCAAAGGGAGGGGTCCGCCCTTACCTATCTCTGATTGGGTTATATTGGGTTTGCAACGACATGGACCTAATGTGTGCTTGTTGTTGAACCACAGGGAGACTTTCAGAGACAGAGTTGTAGAGACTTTTAATCCGCCGAACAGCTGCAAATTGGTCGCACTTTCGAGCCCTGCAATTATGGCACAAAATCACTCCATATTTCCCCCTGTGAGCTTTCATTTGCCAGTTAAGGGATGATTAAAATGAAACTCTTTCCACATTGAAAAACTCTACTTTTCATGATAAGGTTGACATTTGCATGGAATTGCCCAATTTATCATAATGAATATAATGTGATGATGTTTACATGCATAAAGCAGCATGCTTGCAGATTCACAGCCAAAAGAAGTCTGAATGTGAAACAAAAAAAAAAAATTACTTTATTCGATTATTTATTTAATATAACATTTATATTTTATTTTTATTTTCATGGTTAAAAAGGAAAAATAAAGTACACGGACCACTGATTAGCTTCAATGTATTTATTACAAAATGAAATATGATATAAAACCATTCATTAAAAGTACAAAACTTTTGTACAACATGAAGTAAACACAAAATTAATCTAGTTACAGTACAAAGGCAGTGATTCAGTGTTAAGATTCTATAGAAAACATATGTGATTTAAGTTATGAAACTTAACTTTAACATCAGTTAAAACGATAATAACAAATAACAGACTTCAGTTGAATAAGAAAAGAAGTAAATTGATAAGACCAAATACCAGTTAGGGGTTGTTTACACTTGGTATTAAGATGTGTTTTCATCGATCGCATCACAAGTGGACGAGAGAGACACATCACGTTTACACCTGGTATTTAAATCCGTCTCTTTTGTTCACTTTCGACCGCTTCTGTCCTGAATACTGTGAGAGGGTGGTCTGTGAGACAGTGGGCGAGTCTCTCTGCTGTCATTAAACGCGAGCGGGAGTAATGGTGAGTTTATATGGACGAGAACTAATATTACGTCGGAGTCCACTGCTTATTTAGCAGGTAAACATGCTGCACATTGTTTTGTACATGTATATGTTAGAGTTTTCAATGATATTTCAGCGCAATTGATGAAATAGGATCGCACAACTTTCACACGCTTTCAAAACAAAACTACGGAGATCAGCCGCTTTAGTTTTATCAATGAAAGGCTAAAAATAGAGATGTACACCGTGTGTTCATGCCAGAAGTCAGAAAAGACTTAAACATTGTGTTTAATACCTCAGATTAGATAAATGGGCGGAGAGAAGGCGGTCGTGTGTGGCTGTTCGAACACATTCAACCACATGTGCATTTACACTATAAAAGCAATCTGATCGAAAGGGGTTTAGACTACATCTGAATTTGGTTGAAAGTGGTCGAAAGTGGACGAGCTCAAAACGTTTTGAACATCGTTTACACCTGGCATTAAACGTTGTCCACTTGTGATCAGATCGATGAAAACGCATGTTAATGCCAAGTGTAAACAACAGCCTCTTAGATGCACTATACTGACAAAAGTTTTGGGACACCTGCCTTTATATTCTTAATCCATATGGTTTAATTTGGAGTTTTGTCCACCCTTTGCAGCTATAACAGCTTCAACTATTCTTGGAAGACTTTCTACAAGGTTTAAGAGTGTGTTTATAGGAAATTTTGACCATTCTTCTAAAACACATTTGTAAGACACTGATGAAGGCCTCGCTCGTAGTCTCTGCTCTAATTCATCCAAAAGATGTTTGATTGGGTTGAGGTCACGACTCTGTGCAGGCCAGTCAAGTTCCTGCACACTCACTCTTTGCTTTGTGCACTGGTGCACAGTCATGTTGGAACAGGAAAGAGCCATCCCTAAACTGTTCCCACAAAGTTGGAGCATGAAAATGTCCAAAATGTCTTGGTATGATGAAGCATTAAGAGTTCCTTTCACTAGATCTGACTGGAACACCTGAATTCAATGATTTGGAGGGGTGTCCCAAAACTTTGGACAATATAGTGTATATCCAAAGAGAATATTTCATGTTTAACGATCAGACACTGAAGGGCAGAGCAGCTGCACTTAGACAGCAGAAAATTTCAGAAGGATTTGCAGAGATGAATCTCTTTGATCACCTTGAACTCACATATCCAAAATCATCAGAGGAAATTTTAATATTAGGTCCTATCTTTACTAACTGACCACAGATTTAAAGTTTATTCATCTATATTCTCGACTAAACAGCTACATTTTATGACACAGAAAGAGTAATATTTCAAATATTTTGCAGGTATTAAGCTTCAATGCCGTTGATGTGAAATGCATCCTGGGAAACTTGGCCGTCGTAAGTCCACACAAGTCACCTCCTGATGCATCCTCGATAAAATGAGTGGATCAAGAACACATCCTGAGATGTTATGTGAACTTGACTTGATGTGAACTTGGTATTGGAGCAGTACTTGGGCCGCGAGTGATGACGTTTCACAAGAACACAAGTACAGACATCTTGGGCTTTTGTGCACATGTAGACTTTTAGTAAGGATCCTCCAGACAGTTTTATTAATAAGACCTCAGCTGATTTCTAAACTTTGTTGCCATATCCACACTGTTGACACATGAATGATTTCTATTGAGTGTGAACTCTTGCGTGTTTTTTAAGGTTAGCTTTTGTTTTGAAACTCTTTTTACACTCATGGCATGTGAACGGTTTCTCTTCAGTGTGAGTGACCAAATGTGCATTTAAGTTTGGTTTTGTCCTGAAACTCTTTACACAGTGTTGACACATGTATGGTTTCTCTCCAGTGTGAATTCTCACATGTGCATTAAGGTCACATTTCATAATAAAACTCTTTCCACACTGTTGACAAGTGAATGGTTTCTCTCCAGTGTGAATTCTCATGTGTCTATTAAGGTCACGTTTCGTTGTAAAACTCTTTCCACACTGTTGACAAGTGAAAGGTTTCTCTCCAGTGTGAAGTGTCATGTGTGTCTTAAGATTACATTTACTTGTAAAACTCTTTTTACACAGATGACACATGTAAGGTTTCTCTCCAGTGTGAATACTCGAATGTGTCTTAAGGTTACCTGCAGTTATAAAACTCATTCCACAGTGATGGCACACGTGTGGTTTCTCTCCGATGTGAATCCTCATGTGTACGTTAAGGTTAGGTTTTATTCTGAAACTCTTTCCACACAGATGACAAGTGTAAGGTTTCTCTCCAGTGTGAAGTGTCATGTGTGTCTTAAGATTACCTTTACTTGTAAAACTCTTTTTACACAAATGACACATGTAAGGTTTCTCTCCAGTGTGAATACTCGAATGTTTCTTAAGGTTACCTGCCGTTATAAAACTCATTCCACAGTGATGGCACACGTGTGGTTTCTCTCCGGTGTGAATCCTCATGTGTACGTTAAGGTGAGGTTTTGTTCTGAAACTCTTTCCACACTGTTGACACTTGTGAGTTTTCTCTCCAGTGTGAACTCTTAAATGTTTCTTAAGTTCACTTGCAGTTGTAAAACTCTTTCCACAGTGATGGCACAGATGTGGTTTCTCTCCAGTGTGAATCCTCACATGTTGGTTAAGGTGCCATTTTGTTTTGAAACTCTTTCCACACTGTTGACATGTGAAAGGCTTTTCCTCACTGTGAGTTTTTATGTGCTGGTTAAGGTTCGATTTTAAGGTGAAACTCTTTCCACACTGTTGACATGCATAAGGTTTCTCTCCAGTGTGAGACCTCATGTGTCTCTTAAGGTAACTTTTTTTTGTAAAACTCCTTTCACACTCATGGCACACATGTGTTTTTTCTTTAATGTGACTTCTCACGTGAGTCTCAAGTTTACTTTTATCTCTGAAACTCTTGCCACACTGTTGACATGTGAAAGGTTTCTCCTCACTGTGAGCTTTCTTATGCCGGATAAGACTCGATTGAAAGGTGAAACTCTTTCCACACTGTTGACATTTGAAAGGTTTCTCCTCACTGTGAGTCCTCTTGTGATCTGCAGGGCGTTCATCTTCACTGAAACTATTTTCACACTTTATGTCTTCTGTCTTCAGAGTTTCTTTCTGTGAAACATTATGGTTTATTTTTACAATCTGATGTTTCTCATCCACTTCAGCTTGACTCTCCTCTTTCACTTCCATCATCTCTAAAATGAAGACAGTAAATAGTTCATATTGATAAATCAGAGTGACAAAACACATTTGAGATGTCATGTATCCATGTTATTTTTAATGTAAAGTACATTATGTCATTTCTATTGTCAATTTCTGCTCTTGTAACAATTGTGGTGTTTCCAATATCACTAAACATTGGATTCTATCTTTTTGTCAACTTGTTTTCTTTCAGTTAGGACTGGTTTTCATGCATCTAAATATCTTAGCGAAAATAGCATTATCTGTGAATAGCGTTGCAAAATTCCAGGAATTTTCAAGGCTGGAATCTTTCCATGGCAATTAACAGGAATTTATGAGAATTAATGGGAATAAACCCATTCAATCGTGGCATCTCCTCCTGTGGCCCTGTAGTGGACAAATGTTCCATGGGTGCTGATTAGTGATGAGCGAGTCACCCGAAACTCGGATCATTTAACCCGATCCCTAAAATGACTCGAGAACCATGAGTCCTTAGTGGCCATTAACCCGAGTCAGTCGAGTCCTCTCAGATTTTGCATTAAAGATGAGAAATTGTATCAAACACAAAGCTCTTCAAATGTTTACAACAGAATTACAACAAATAACTCTACATAAGCTGCCATAGGTTATATAACTTGCAACAACGAGTTAATTTGCATCACCAAATGTCGACTGGGGGTACCGAGTGAACCAAAAGCTGCTATTCCGGATCATTATTTCTTGCAGCTCCGAGTCCGAGTACAAAGGGATGCGTGCGCGCGACAATGAGTTGGTCGGCGGCTCGGGGATTCACACAGAGAGTGACTCAACTCATGGAGCTTGAATCCGGGGCTAGGAGAAACAAGCCTTGCTCGTGTTGTTAACCCACTGACTCATGTAGGCTAATCTGTTGAAATATTTGACTGGCACAATGTTTTGGGTAGAAGCTGCAAATGTTTAACATTTTTAAATACGAGGACTGCTGCAGCAGTGCTGCTGGAAAGATCCGCCACCGACGGACGTACACGGCTCCTCTTGTTGACTGAGTCACTCAGAGTGACGTGAGTGGTTCACTCACAGGACCCGTGCAGGAGCGGGCGAGCGGCTCTGTCTGGGACTCACTCACAAGATTAACCGAAGCCTATCGTGGATCTTTTAAGTCAATCTGAAACAGGACACGTTCCTCTCACGTCCAAGTCAACCAAGCCTGACATCTTCTAAATGTGGTGTTGATATATTTGTCGTTATGAAATGAAACTAAACACACCAAACTTTTACAATTATGTTATTGATAATGTTACCACGGGCATGCATGTTTTTTACGAGTTCCTCAGGTCACATAAGCCCTTTTTTGTGAGCAGAGGAGTCATAAACTCGTAGCTGCACGCGTGATCCGAGTTGCTTGGTTGGCATTAGTATGACTTAGCGATTGGAATTGGGAGATTTTGACCAAGTGACTCAAGTGACTCGAGTGACTCGCACAACCCGGATCATATTAGTGAGTGACTCAGAATAACCCGAATCCTTAAAAAGATCCGGGTTGACCATCACTAGTGCTGATTATTTTTCAATAACCGCATGCCTAACCTTTAAAATGTTTTAAAACTAGGCACCAGAGCAATATTTTTGGTAACCGTGGTATAAGCAGAATAATTGACTCCATTGAATTATTTGAAAATAATGCACACCCACGGTGTAACGGCACGATGCGTATTATTTTCTTATAATTCAACAGCTCGTCATCAATTCCTTAACCCTTGTGCATCCTTGAGGACATTTTTGTCCTTTTCAGTTTTGTTTTTTTGATAACTTTGCCTGCGTTAATGCTAACTGCATAAAATTTGCCACAGGTGTGCATTTTTTTTGGAATTTTAATATTTCACCTTCATTTCATTGCAATTTTTAATCCCGGTGCCATTCAACTATAAAATGAAGCAATCTTTGTTAAGAGGCTTTCATTCTGTTGGCAAGGCTTCAAAATTGTAATTTTTACTATTTTTTACCAGATGGTGCCATTTTTTTAGGTTTGGCATATAAAGCAAATTATCGTTTTATTGTTGTTTTCTGCTTATGCATATTATAGAGCCAATTAGATATATTATGAAGCTATAATGGTGTGGGTGTGTTGGTATGGATGTCAGAGTGTGGTTTGTATGTGTGTACTGAAAATTTTATGTGTGTGTGTGTGTGTGTGTGTGTGTGTGTGTGTGTGTGTACCTGGTAATTATCACGTTGTGGTGACCAATTGTCCCCACAAAGATAGGAATACCAGTATTTTTGTGACCTTGTGGGGACATTTTGATGTCCCCATGAGGAAACAAGCTTATAAATCAAACAGAATGATGTTTCTTGAAAATGTGAAGTAGTAGAAGGGTTTCTGTGATGGTTGGGGTTAGGGAATGGGGCAGGTAAGGGGAATAGAATATACAGTTTGTATGGTATAAAATGCATTACGTCTATGAAATGTCCCCACAAAACATGGAAACCAGAATGTGCGTGTGTCTGTGCGTGTGTGTGTGTGTGTGTGTGTGTGTGTGTGTGTGTGTGTGTGTGTGTGAGCGTGTGTGTGAGCGTGTGTGAACACTTTGAATGAAAAAAATATTGCACTGGAAATCACTAGACTACAACCGCTGCAAAGGAGGTGTTGTTTTTGTTCAATAAAAACAACAGTGGCATTGTGTAAACAAACCAGCATTTGAAGGGTTAAAATTCTGAAAATTAATGAATATTTGGTCATTGTGATTAGAGCTGATGCTGGTTAAAAAAAAGGCATCAGTGAAAGTGGAAAAAAATATTAATCTTTACACTTTTTTGACATGGAAATTTTTTTTCTTTATGGACCTGAGAGGTAACTTTTTTTTAATCTGATACTGCATAAAAAATATGAATGCATAAAAATTAATGTTGTTGTTAATCATTGACATATCCAAGGCTGTAATACTCAAAGAAAAAAAATCTGCTTAGCATTTAGTAAATTGGAAATAATTAAAATTTTTATTTTTTTCATAAAAAAACAGCAGTGGCATTGTGTAAACAAACCAGCATTTAAAGGGTTAAAATTCTGAAAATTAATGAATGTTTGGTCATTGTGATTAGAGCTGATGCTGGTTAAAAAAATGTCATCAGTGAAAGTGGAAAAAAATATAAATCTATAATATTTTTATGACACTTTTTGCACATGGACATTTTTGTCCCCTGTGAACCTATGTGTAACTTTTTATAATTGATGCACAAGGGTTAACTTATTTTTGATTTAAGATCTTACAAAAAAGATGTAGGCCAATATGAAATAATTATTACTCAGTACTAAGGGTGTCACGATTTAGATTTTAAATCGAAATCGATTGAAATTAAGTCACAACCTCAAACTTTCAATTTAAAAATGGGATCGTCGATGCTGCCATGCCCTTATGTCGCCATGCTGGGAAAAAAATCTCAGAGGTGCCTTTAACTCTTTCCCCGCCATTGACGAGATAACTCTTCAATAAAAAAAAACGCTTCCCTGCCAATGACGACAATTTCCGTCTTTCCGCAATACCGATATCACACCCACAACTTATTTTTGAAGAATCCTGTTTGTGAACAAACCTTTGAAGAAACCGCTGGCGGGGAAAGAGTTAAAAACACCGGTTGAGTGGAACGCGATTTATATTTTAAACACGAGGGATGTATTGCTACAGCTCCTTGAAAATCATATCATAAACAGGATTACTATCTGACACGTGCGCGAGAGAACCGCCAAGATGCAGCGGGTTATATGTTAAACAAAAGGGATAGTTTGCCTCAGCTCGCATGAAACCCATAAAACTGAACAAATACGTAAGGATTACTACTTTAGTTTATGTTTAGACTTCAGACAGATGTGAGAGCATGTGCACGTGAGACAGAGCGGAGCGCAGCTGCTTATGAGGCGCTGGATTTATTTCAGATGCTAGGAGCCCAAGATGCGCACATTAAGTCAAAGAAGGAATCCTCTTTCTACAAGCTCTCTCACATAAAGTAAAGCCCACAAACCCCCCCTGCGAGGAAAAGCATGCAATGTGCATGTTAATGTGAAACTATAATAATAATAATAATAATAATAATAATAATAGGATATCATTTTTTGTCTTTCAAAAAAATAAAAATAAAAATTGAGAAAAAGCAGAGAAAGCCTTGAGATGGCTATGGCTTAAGAGAGGGATTCATGGGGTCAGTGTAGCTAGATTTTCCAACTGGACACAAGCTGGGGTCTGATGAGGATTTATGGATGAGGGTGTATGATGTTGAAAGACCCGAAACACCCAATGATTCCAGGAACATCACTAAAGATGTGTCCAGTAGCATCAGAAGTTGTATTCGCACAGTAAAACTTCCTTGTGCTGTTTGTAAGCTAGTGTGCTACAACATT
Organism: Paramisgurnus dabryanus; assembly: GCF_030506205.2. Taxonomy (NCBI): domain Eukaryota; kingdom Metazoa; phylum Chordata; class Actinopteri; order Cypriniformes; family Cobitidae; genus Paramisgurnus; species Paramisgurnus dabryanus. Next base: position 14,530,450 of record NC_133339.1, on the reverse strand, counting down.
ATACCATTATGAAGACAAATACACTGACTGAGAAAACATTTGGGCAGGGCTGGCAAATTTGTTGGGGACTCGGGCATGCTATGGTGTCACGGGGGGAGCGGAGATCCGTTAAATTAGACAAGTGCTCAGCTGCTGGCGCGTTGATCTAAAATATATATAATATTATAATGCTGTGCTGTATGCACCAAAACAAACTGAAATCTTAGCGTACAGAAATTTAAGCTCCAACCTGAAACAATATAAGCGGTAAGTTATGTAAGGGATAATCCACGGCTAGCCATGCATTAAAGGATTTTAATGCACGACGTAAAGGCAAAGCGGAGGGTTGTTGCCTCTACGTCGTGCAGTAAAATCCTTTAATCCATGGCTAGATGTGGATTATCCCACTTATAACACGGTTATTTGCCAAGTTAAAAACAAGTTAAAGGTGTAACTGATGTTTACAGTGTAATTTTTTTAACAGACAGGTAAAAATGACGGTTATTTTCTTAAGTTACGGCTGGTTAGTTCTAGCACTCCATCCGCTTCAATAAAGTAGAGCCATCAGATTGCTTTTATTTAAATGAATTATCACATTTATTTAAATTCATTATTGAGAGAGAGATGCGTGCGATGCGTGCACGAGTTACCTGTGTGCGTCTCTTCTTTAAAGAGTACGACAAAGATAAAGTCAATGGAAAAAAGACCACTTAATGGGCAGTTAACTCTTTCACCGCCAGCGTTTTTAAAAAAAGTTGCCAGCCAGCGCCAGCGTTTTTCATGATTTTCACCAAAGTTTAATGCCTTCCAGAAAATGTTCTTCTTTAAATATATAAACATACAATATACCAAATGAAAGAACAGACCCTCTGCTTTCAAACAAAAAAAAAAACGTTTCATCCTACCTTTAGTGGTTCTTTTGCAATCAGCTTTTGAATATGGGTAGGTTTTTGCAAAAACACCATATTTTGAGCAAAAAGCAGAGATAATTCCATTTTTATGACAGACTTTTCATAGAGATCCATTCAGAGCGATCTTTAAAACAGACACGGACATGCAGCAGCTTGCCATAGGGCAATACTTCCGGTTTTAAAAAGTTGCGGAAGGGCGCAAACACACGCGAAACCGCTGGTTGGCAGTAATCACGCGTGTGACCGCAGTAGCAGCAGAAGTCGTCACAGAAGAAGAAGCTAAGCAAGTAAACCCACAAACGAAGAAGAAATAGCAACTTCTTGTGTATAATTTGAGAAGACCAGCAATGATGGAAGTAAATAAACAGCGACTTATGTTTCAGTTTGAGTTAAATCACTCCTCAACTTGGCTCATCTTTGTTTTCACCGTCTCAAACGGAAATACCTATGACGCAGTTTTTTTACCTGACGGGAGGGGTTCTGGTGGACCAATCACAGCGCTTACGGTCCGCGTAGAGCCGACGCGCTGTTAGAAATTTTGTGAGGTGCGCGTCAGGCTACGCAGAGCTACGCACAGGCTACGGATAGCCTACGCCGTAGCTACGCCGTAGGACCTACGCACGACTATAAATCGCCCTTTAAGACTTTCAGTGACTTTTTGAGCCAAATACATGACAATTGTGATTTCGAGATCTACTCTGCTTCTCTTCTAAATGAGACATTGTGGGAGTTTTATGCCTCTGTTCAGTCTACCGCTGGACGTGAATACAGTGTTGTAAGTTTGATGTGTCTCAGAGAAAATAAAAGAATAAAGTAACGTAGACTAACTGTGTTCCGTACACTTTCTGGCTTTTCCGCAAGCTTTCGTCTACTCCTCGATGTAACTTGCTCAAAATAAGCATGTTTGTGTGCGCATTCTCTGGGGGAAGGCCTATTGTATGATTTACACTTTGATTGATGTCTTTTGGACCAATAGTTTTTGAGAAAAGTGAGAAAAAGTATCTCCTCCGCCTGTGTACGAAAGATGATTAGAGAAAACGGTGTTCCGTACATGCTAACAATGATGTTCCGTACAGATCGCAAAACTTGATTTCAGCTACGAAAATGGACATTAAAGATGAAATAATGTTTTATTTTACTTGATTGTGATGTTTTTTAATTTGTTAAAGCATGATGAAAGTTTAGTTAAACATAATCACTGCATACAAGATGGTACTGACAGACGTGCTATCCGACTGGCTCTATGCAGTCATCGGACGCAACCGACTTTAAACATTAAATACTCCAATTTCAAATATTTTTTTCAACAAAAGGTAATATATTTAACAGTTTGTGATAAAAATCATTCATTTTATAAAGACGTAAATAAAGTGTGAAGCATAAATTAAACCGAAGTCCACATTTTTGCTGCCCCACTTGTCTCCCCCTGAAGCTGCAGTCTGTTAGCATAAGCCTGCCCACCGGCCGTTTTCAAACACAAGAGGCGCACCCTGCAGATTTACTGAATAATCACTGAAACAGTTTGCATGAGGTTCTCTTTCCTGGTCGTGGATGAAAGATGGGGAAATGAGGATGACACAGATATGAATTTTGTGTGTGATCTCAAATTATTTATTGAGTTATTGGCAGTTAAAGGTCATCTGTACGGAACATCGTTGTGTACGGAATACAGTTAGTCTACGTTATGTTTTAACAACGTATCCTCCAACCCACACGACTTTTTTGGTCATTTGTCCATTCCCTCAAATACACCCAACAGAGGTGTTTACTAAATTAGCGCCTCTACTTGGCCAGAGGTGAAACTTTATATATTAGGGTATGAAATTATATTTTGGGGTATAATTTTGATGTAATGACATCCATTTGGGTATGATTATCAGTTTAAAATGCCAAGATTCATTGTATTTTATTACACATTTCACTATTCAGGAATTTAGAGCAAATCACATACCCATTTATTTATTATTTGATATAATACACAGCATACAAAACAATCACAACTTTTTTCAAAAATTACTTAAAATATTTCAAGTGTACCGAGGCCAAACGATTGATTTACATGAAGAAAAGATGCAAAACTGATCACAATCCACCATAGATATCAGGGTGATTCTCACGAAAACTTGGTTTTAAAAATGTCAAGCATGAAAATGTAAAAATTGCTTAAATTTACTTTTTTTTCCCACCAGACATTGAAAAACAAAGTCTGGAGTAAATGGGAACATTAATTTAAACACTTTTACTTATCATTAAATTAGTCCTAAAAAATCTCATTACCGCAACAGTCAGAAAACATCAACACTGACATATTTCTAAAATGACATGACAAACCTGAAAGAACATAATCTGGAGATTCTGCACATGCATTTAAAATCAAAGTATTATGCTTCTATTAATTAAATTAACATTTAATAAGCATCTGTTGCGGTAATGATAATCAAAATGTCGTGTAAGCATTCTGACAAAACAATATTTCAAATTAACTGTAAAAAAATGATCTTACCTGGTAGCCATCTTGAAGTAACTGGTCCATGTGCTTGGTCACTCAAAATCAAACTTTATTAAAATTCTGTATGTGTGCTTAAACTGTTCTCAAAAAGTGTTGCGGAGGATGAGAACATCAGGCATGGACACATCATTTTCCTAATTTTTCTTCATTATTATTATACATGAATATTCAGTAAATATTTTTTTCTGTCATCTAAAGTAGTCTAGCAAAACATCCATTTATTTTTTTTCTAAATATTTTTGTGTTAATTTGATTAAATTACAACATAACGCATGTTCAAACACAGCCGGACACATTGCGGTAATGAGAATTTCAGCAGAAAATGAGATAAAATTGACAAATTATAAATTCTTATGTTGAAATCACACATTGTGCAAGGTAGAACACAGTATTGTGTTAATTCTGATGCTTTTTAATATTACTATATTACACATTTTATAGCTAAAATCATTAGTGCCGTGGTGATCAATGGTTTCGTGAGAATCACCCATCATATCCTGTGTACGGATTTTTTTACATTTTGTACAAAATGACACCGAGTCAAACTTGTTGTGGTGATCCCGGTCAAAAATGATTGCCCGTTTAAAGTGAAGGTGAAAGATCACAAAACACAGAAAATTATTTTACAATTGTGCCGTTCCCTAACAAATCCAAGTCGTTAATAAAAATAAAAAACTATGTTACAAAATGACAAAAACTTTGTGTGAACTCATGTAAATGATGCCTGCATCTAATGCATTTATTGAACGTATGCACATAAATGACAATAGCCTATTTCATGTGCCTTGTTAATGGGCGCTTTGCATTTAAAAAAGACAGTGCTTGTTTGGACATCTTTTGGGGCACACAATGTGCATTTCTTCCTTTTCTCTCTTCTGTTTGAGACATTAGAAGACCCTGATTATAAACTATTTTCTGTAGGCCGGTCATTTATGACCAGAAACACCTCAAGAGTAACAAGGTGGGGCGGAGGAGAATCCCAAAAGCAAAGTCTTTGTAAACAAAGTCAATACATTTCAGTGAGATGCAATAACATATTAAAGATAAAGATTGAAACATAAACACCAACCTATTTGTTCCTCAGTATCTTCATCCTTTATTCTGCATGGTTGTGGATCTGTCATCTTCTCAAGCTCCTCTTTCACCAGCATCAACATTATGTCATGAAGATTTCAGTTGTCACACATGGAGTGATTTCTCTGTGTGTTTGACTCCAGCATTTATTGGTGGATTGTTGTAGGAGGAGCTTCACTGAAGGTCTTAATCACTGTGTGGGTGTGGCTGGAGATTAAAAAAAGGCTTTGTCAGTAAAACATTCATAAAGGCATCGGTTTCAGTATTTTATCCGTCCAGTTTATGTCAGATACACAAAAAAAATCCCTATATAAAATGATAAAGATAAAAAATGTAATTACTTGTAAATCCAACTTGATTATATTTAGTTTTTTTATTATTTTTTATTATTTATAATATAATATATTTATGTAAGTTCAAAATGTGTAAATATTCATCTGCTTATATCTTACTCTGTATGTCAAGACAATAATGCAGTGATATGTAGACGTGCCTCCCATTAAAATGCTAAAGTGAGTATACTCCTCAAAGAGACGGCAAAGTTTGTATAATATCAGAGTTTAATATCAGCTTTAGTTAGACGACATTTCTGCATATACCTACTAAAGACTGTAATTTATTCCCCAATCTTTACACAAATTCATGATCGCTTTAGTCTCATTTTAATGAAATGGTGGCGTGGTTCAGCGCTGCACTGTATTTTACGATGTTAATAAGCTCATTAAATTCATTCAGATTTACACGATGTGTACATTTACTGATAGATGACATCTGTGTAGTTCATTAACAAAGTTTACATAATGTCATCCAGGAGAAATACAGACGCTTACTACTTGTCTCGTAGTATTACGTTCATTTGAATACAAAGTATTTTATATTTAAAATATATTGTGGATGTGGGATAAGATGAAAATATATTAAAGAAATGTAGTACAAAAGAGTAAAAAGTACACAAATGTTATAGCCATCTTTTTATTACAATGGGGTGATGCAGTAAAATTGTAGTATTCAAACATTTTGTGTGTATGAGAACATAATATAGTAAAAGGAAAATACAAAGTAGATACTTGAAAATGTCCTTTTAAAAGCAACAATATAGTTTAATTACAACTGCATTTTACAAGCCTCATCTTATTTAAATCACAAACATTTGAGATCTTAAGAGATCACTGTAATAAATTGGGTGTAAATGAGAACTATGATTCTGAAATAATGAGATTTATCAACAGCTCTATTAACACTGATGTGACTGAAACAAAAACATTTCATGAAGGTTGATGGGTCTGTTAACAGCTCTTTTAACACTACTGAGTGTTTTTTCACTGTGAGGTTATTGGCACAAATGAAACAAACCTATCAAGAAATCGACAAAATCCTGATTTCACTCTCAGTAAATATGAACTTAACATAAATGTCTAAAATTTTTCTTTCCAGACAATCCAGAGCTATCATCTGAAGATCAAAGTGACGCTTGTGTTGAGCAATGCGTGTGATGGAGAAACTGCTTACAAAATGTGTTTTTATTAAAAATAATCTGTAGGTCTGTATCAGTCTTTAAAGACTTAACAAGTCTTTATCTTTACAGAATAAAACTAAAATAAGAGCCTCATGCAAAGCATTCTGGAAACCTCATCAACCTTTTTCTGTTTTTTTTCATGAGGCTCTTATTTTAAAGTTTTATTCTGTAAAGACAAAGACTTGTTAATGTTGATTTAACGTTGAACAAACTGTTGCAAGTAAATAACAAATTTAAATCTACAGTAAGTTCCTGGCAAACAGCAGACAATAATACTGTAATTTCTACAGACATTTTAACAGTGTTAAAATAAGTAAATAAACATGTTTATCACTTTATTCACTTTTATTAGTACAATGCTATTTTTAAACACAACTATTAATGCTAAGATAACAGTGTTCTGTGTGCTGAACAGATTCAAAGCATGTGACAATCATTTTAGTGGTCATACAGTCATAACTTTTATTACTGGGGTCATCATCACATGTAATCAATAATCAAGAAAAAACATTTGTAAAATGATCTGATGTAAATAGAAACAGTCATGAAATATCAGAATTAAAAAATAACACTGCATATGTTTTTAACTATTTGAAGAGGGTCTGGGATCATATAGACCCCCAAAAGACCATGAAACAGAAGCGCAGTAACAAAGCAGTGCTTGACACATCAGAACTGTTTTCACAATCGAAACACATAACATCTCTTGTTGAATATATCTGAAAAATTCAACATGTTAAAAATCCTGATATGTGGGGGAAACCTTGAGGACAAGCGAACATTTACACTGTAGTCACGTAAAACAAAATGATAACCAATCAGAAAGCGAGCTGATGAAAGACGAAACACTAACAACCACAGTTATAGCGCAGCAGGAACAGTCCAAAGTGAGGTGCAGTCCACAGTATTAATGACATTTCTTTATGACCGTTTTCCATCATGTTTGTTTACTGTGAAGTCATGTTTGACCACGAGAGACATCGCAAGACTTCTATGTTCTCTGTCAAGACTCACAAACAACAAAGATGTGTGGTGTGCTGTGATGACCACATACTGGCAATCCACATACTATAGGAACAAAACTGGTAAATCCTATACACTATATTGCCGAAAGTTTTGAGACAACCCTCCAAATCATTGAATTCAGGTGTTTCAATCACTTTCCAGTGAAAGGAAGTCTTAATGCTTCATCATACACAAAGACATTTTGGAAAATTTCATGCTCCAAACTTTGGGGGAACCGTTTAGGGATGGCCCCTTCCTGTTGCAACATGACTGTGCACCAGTGCATAAAGCAAGGTCAATAAAGACATGAATGAGCGAGTTTGGTGTGGAGGAACTTTACTGGCCTGCACAGAGTCCTGACTTCAATCCAGTAGAACATCTTTGGAATGAATTGGAGCAGAGAGAATTCTGTTAAAGAAAATAAATTGCCTGGAAGTGAAAAAAAAAAGAATTGGAGCAGAGACTACGAGCGAGACCTTCTTGTCCAAAATCAGTGTCTGACCATATAAATGTGCTTTTAGAAGAATAGTCAAACATTCCCATAAACGCACTCCTAAACCTTGTAGAAATTCTTCCAAGAAGAGTTGAAGCTGTTAAAGCTGCAAAGGGTGGACCAACTCAATATTAAACCATATGGATTAAGAATTGGATGTCATTCAGGTTCATGTGCATATAAAGGCAGGTATCCCAAAACTTTTGGCAATATAGTGTATTTTTTCTCATCATGTTTGTGGTCTCTGGTCTGATAAGATTTAATACATCTTTTGGTGGGCCCTAGCTTAATGTTGCGTTCAGACCAGCCACGGTAGAGGCGTCAAGCCTGAGTGATTTCAAGTTAAGTCAATGTGAAGACGCGTTGACGCGCATCTGGAAGTCTCATGGCGCGAATGAGCCATTTAGTGCGGCACGGTAGACGCGATTCTGCCATTTTTTTATTGAGCGTTGCCGCGGAAAACAAGCGAATTTTTAACTTTTTAAATTTTAACTTTGCAGAAAAACGTGCCACGTTAACCAATCAGGAGCTTGCTCTAGTAGTGATGTGATTACAGAAAGCGAGCAGAGTCACAGAAGCCCCTTCAATGACGCGAATTTCTGAAAGTCTCGATGACTAGAATTTCACACGCGAATGAAGCGAGACAACTCAGAGGCGCTTTCCCGGACAGGGATTAGCTTAATCCAGGACCAGGCCTTAGATCAATTAGCAAATATAACTATTTTTAAATGGTCTATATAGCGCTTTTAACAGACCCAGGGCTTTCAAAGCGCTTTACAAGTTGCCTCACATTCACCCATTCATTCACCGACAGTGGTGTCAGCCATGCAAGGTGCAATCCAGCTCGTCGGGAGCAGCTGGGGTTAGGGCTCTTGCTCAAGGACACCTCGACATTTGGTCCAGTGGAGCCAGGGATTAAACCACCAACCTTCCAGTTTGTAGACAACCTACATGAACCATTGAGCCACTGCCGGACCCTAGCTTTAACAAACATGCCTTAATAAAAAAATTACCTGTGTGCATTTTTAGACAAAACAAAGGGCGCTGATGTATTTTAAGATATGCAAATGCAGGTTGTTTTCTGTTTGGACAGCTCTTAAAAATGTTTTAATCTAAAACGAGTCCAATCCCTGTCCAGGAAACCGCCCCATAATGTTCAAGCGGCAAACTAGACGCGATTTTGACGCCTCAAATGCGGCTGGTGTGAACTCACGGTAAGGCTTTACATATCCTAAATCATAATAAACTCATAACTGCACAGAAGAGTTGAATGTCTTTTCTTCAGAATGTAAGCACTGGTTTCGCTCCAGTGTGAGTCCTCATGTGTTTCTTAAGGTAACTTGTAGATGTAAAAGTCTTTCCACACTCATGGCACGCATGTGGTTTCTCTCCACTGTGAATTTTCACATGTCTCGTAATGTCACTTGAAGATTTAAAACTCTTTCCACACTGTTGACACGTGTATGGTTTCGCTCCAGTGTGAGTCCTCATGTGTTTCTTAAGGTAACTTGTAGATGTAAAAGTCTTTCCACACTCATGGCACGCATGTGGTTTCTCTCCACTGTGAATTTTCACATGTCTCGTAAGGTCACTTGAAGATGTAAAACTCTTTCCACAAAGATGACATGTGTAAGGTTTCTCTCCAGTGTGAATTCTCAGGTGAGCCTCAAGTTTACTTTTAGATATGGAACTCTTTCCACACTGTTGACATGTGTAAGGTTTCTCCTCACTGTGAGTATTCATGTGCCGGATAAGGTTCGCTTTCAAGGTGAAACTCTTTCCACAGTGTTGACATGTGTAAGGTTTCTCTCCAGTGTGAATCCTCATGTGTGTTTTAAGGTGATCTTTCCTTCTAAAACTCTTTCCACACTGTTGACATGTGAAAGGTTTCTCCTCACTGTGAGTCCTCTTGTGATCTTCAGGGCGTTCATCTTCTCTGAAACTATTTTCACACTTTATGTCTTCTGTCTTCAGAGTTTCTTTCTGTGAAACATTATGGTTTATTTTTACAATCTGATGTTTCTCATCCACTTCAGCTTGACTCTCCTCTTTCACTTCCATCATATCTAAAATGAAGACAGTAAATAGTTCATATTGATAAACCAGAGTGACAAAACACATTTAAGATTGTATGACAAAAGCAACATGGCGTGGGTCTGTTATGTGTTATTTTTCATGTGAAGCAGATTTTATCATTTCTATTGTTAATATCTACTCTTGTAGTTTAACTGTAGTAGAGCATTGCATGGAGATCACAGTCATTCAATTCACTGAAGGTTGCTTTGGATAAAACTCTTTACCTGATGTTTCAATCTAATTCTACTGAATCTATTATAGATGCAGAAAGTTATCATCTCATGGATTTTAGTTTATTTTCCCCTCATGTTTCTCAATGTTTTTATGATTATTCCTCAACCATCAATAATAAATATTGAAAAACAGACACCAACCTATCTGTTCCTCAGTATCTTCATCCTTTATTCTGAATGGTTGTGGATCTGTCATCTTCTCAAGCTCCTCTTTCACCAGCATCAACATTATGTCATGAAGATTTCAGTTGTCACACATGGAGTGATTTCTCTGTGTGTTTGACTCCAGCATTTATTGGTGGATTGTTGTAGGAGGAGCTTCACTGAAGGTCTCAATCACTTTATGGGTGTGGCTGGAGATTTTAGAGAGGCTTTATCAGTTAACAATCATAGAGGTAGGGGTGCACCGTAAATTTTCAGCCGAAAATGGCATTATCGGTTTGGGGCTGAAAAAAATGCTGAAAATGAATATCGCCCCAATCCTTGAGCAAGCGCTTCTGTTTCCCCCTCTTTCCAGAACGTTCCCTGTAGGTTATACAAGATAACAAAAAAAAAAAAAAAAAAACGTTTATAATGGATGACCTTTACTAACTGTGCCTTCACACCGCCATAAGTGAGGGCGTCAAAGTAGCCAGAAGTCATTTATTTTCAATGAGAGCGGGCGTCGAGCTCCGTCGAGTGGCAGCATGACGCGTTATGTACGGTGTGAGCGTTGAGAAGAGTTGAAATCAGCTCAACTTAATGGTAATGAGCTATGACACAGTTCAGCGACAACCAATCGGATTACAGAGCTTTAATTGACGCTCTTGCCGATGGCAATGTGAAAGCACAGTAAGGCAACTTGGTAAAGCTACCAAGGAAGCGAAATGAACAGTGTTGGGAGTAACGCATTACAAAATATAATATATTACAGTAATATATTTGTTTTTGCTGTAACGCAGTAATAGAAAGCATTACTGATAAAAAATTGGTCTTAGTAACGAGCTCGTTACAACAATGCATTTAAAAAATAGACCGTGTTATTTTTATTTTTGACCAATGCGCGCGACCAGCATCCACACAGGAAAAAGCTGTGGGTAAAATAACGTTCGTATTTCTGTTTCCAGGTGCTGTATGCAGCATGTTCAATTTTACTTTAATTTTGTATTTGAACTGTGATTTGGACACAGTGCGCATCAAATATAGACGCGTTTCTTAAAAAGAGCCAAATCTGGGAAGTCTGCGGTTGTATAAACATTGACTTAAGTGGTCCCAATCAGGTCCGGTAGCGCCACACACGCATACATCTGCAAATGAGAGCACTAAGTAAAAGCAACAGAAAGTTTCTATCGGTGTCCTGTGCTGCTTGAACCTCAGAAGTAAAGAGACTTTTAGAAAGCTTGTGAGTAAAATCCATATCAACAGCAGCAATTACAAGGTAAGTTAACATTGCTATGGTTATAGTCCATAATAGTGTTGCTTTCGTCAACGAAAAGTATGACGAAATAGTCGTCAACTAACCTTTTTCACGTGACGAAAACGAGACGAGACGTAACGAAAATGCTGGTCATGTGACGATGACTATAATAAAATGTATAATGCAATATTGTTGACGAATAAAAACGAGACTAAAAGTGGTTTACAAAATAAAAACTAAGCTAAAATGTCTCTTCATTTTCGTTGACCAAAACGAGACGAGACGAGATGTTATAACGTTATTTCGTCTTTTACCCATCTCAGCATCTCCGCGCCCCCACCACCTGACTGCAGGTGATCACGTGTGTTGTTGGCGCTGCGTAGATCAATCAAAACATGAAAGTACCGCGAGAGTGAGTAGAAAGCATGCGGAGCAGTCTGCTCTCGCGATGCTTTGATGTCATACGCATCCATTTGCACGTTAATGGGCATTTCAAACAGTGTACGCGGCAACCGCGAGACATGCGGAAAGCGGAGAAACGGGGGCGGTTACAGAGGTGAAGCGGAGTTGGCACCTAAGATCCTCTCCCTTTTACGGACACGACTCTTCATGGCAGTCGCTGTTGAAGATAAACACATTTCCACTAAATGCTGCACAAAACGCTTCCACTACATGAGAAAAGCTGTAGCCGCGCGGCGATTCCGACCGGGAAGATGCAGCATTCTGGCTCCAAATGTAAAAGAAAAGTCCAAAATAAATCCAGTGCATCACTTTCAGGTCAGTTCAACAAGCCTGTTAAAATCTATAGCTTTGATTGCTGACACCACCAGTATAACAATGTACAAATTTATATCATGTAACAGATTAAGCCAAAGTCCATTAGGTACACTGGTGGTAACGTACAGATGCAGAAATATAAACTATAATAATATATAATTACATATGTATGATTGTAGTTTGTGCTGCTGTCAAAATACAATTATAAATGTTAACAATAGCATATTTCTATTCTCACACATACTATAGTTGTGTGTGACCCATTTGACCTGACTTCAACCCAGTAGAACATCTTTGGAATGAATTGGAATAGAGACTACGATCGAGGCCTTCTCGTCCAAAAACAGTGTCTGACCATATAAATGTGCTTTTAGAAGAATAGTCAAAAATTCCCATAAACACACTACTAAACCTTGTAGAAAGTCTTCCAAGAAGAGTTAAAGCTGTTAAAGCTGCAAAGGGTGGACCAACTCAATATTAAACCATATGGATTAAGAATGTCATTCAGGTTCATGTGCATATAAAGGCAGGTATCCCAAAACTTTTGGCAATATAGTGTATTTTTTCTCATCATGTTTGTGGTCTCTGGTCTGATAAGATTTAATACATCTTTTGGTGGGCCCTAGCTTAATGTTGCGTTCAGACCAGCCACGGTAGAGGCGTCAAGCCCGAGTGATTTCAATGTTAAGTCAATGTGAAAGATCCTCTCCCTTTTACGGACACGACTCTTCATGGCAGTCGCTGTTGAAGATAAACACATTTCCACTAAATGCTGCACAAAACGCTTCCACTACATGAGAAAAGCTGTAGCCGCGCGGCGATTCCGACCGGGAAGATGCAGCATTCTGGCTCCAAATGTAAAAGAAAAGTCCGAAATAAATCCCGTGCATCACTTTCAGGTCAGTTCAACAAGCCTGTAAAAATCTATAGCTTTGATTGCTGACACCACCAGTATAACAATGTACAAATTTATATCATGTAACAGTTGTTTAAATGACATTGTGCTGCGTTGCGTTTTGAAACATTGTAAATATATCTATGCTAAAGACATTCGTTGTTTTGTATATGCTTAATAACTACACTTATTTATTATTTAAATAAACAAAACATACTTCGCTGAATACTTGAGTATTAAATCAATCAAACACCTGTACTGTTGAGAACACAACCATACATTAGGGCTGGGACAATGCGTCGACGTAATCGACGACGTCGACGCAAAAAATACGTCGACGCAAAATATGCGCGTCGATTCGTCAGACCCAAAAATGCGCAGTAGTAGCAACGCAATTGGCTTCAGTAATTGCTCACGACTGCTCGGGGGGACTGAATTGCTCATGACACCTGTTTCACACAGCAAGGGTGAGCAGTGCCTGCGGCCGCGCGGCGCGTGGTTTTTTCAGCGCCCATGTTAACAAGCATGCACCCCGCCGCATGAGCAGCGCGAGCTCGCGGCTCGAAACGGATATAAACGGAGGTCGGAGCCAGCTGCAAATACTTGGGCGGCTCTGTAGCAACAGTGCTGCAATCGTTTCTGCGTGGTTCTGCTGCGCTGCTCACGCTCAATTAAAGTGAAAGTGCTTTGTTTATGGTTTAAATGCTCGTGGATTTACGCGAAAAAGTGTCATTTTACCATAAAATCATGAATGTGATGCCAAGTGTGTTTTAAACAGTCATTTGAGCAATTTAACAGAAAGCAATGAAATATGTCACTGTTGCCAGAAGACTGCGCCTTCATTCACTCTCTGTCCAGCAGTAAATGAGTCCTAATCTATCTTAACAAACTTAAGAGAAAGAGATTTAATAACATATATGTGCTTCTTAAGTCTATAATTGTGTTTATATCTGTCATTAAATGGACTAGAACAGCACGAAAACAATGTGGATTAAACAAATCTAGTTATAAAAATTACACAGACCATCAAAAGGCACATTGAAGAGGTTTTGCTCATAAATGCATGTAAAATAAAGTAATTTGAACTTGAGATTTTTATACGGTTACTTAAAGTGACACCATGTAATTTTTCAACCTTCATAATAAATTTTCAAGACCCTTGTGATAGTACATCGACTTTAAATAGGTTGAATGACATGTCTACCATAGCCTGACAGGGTCTGTATCACTTTTACTCGTATTTTAAAACTTAGGGTTTCTGGTAGTAACCAGAGCACAAAAAAAACTACAAAATTCGACTGCTTTACGGCATACGTCACTTCCTCCACACAATTTGTTTTTAACGTGAATTTTGCTGGAGGCTACTTAAGGAGTGTAGAGAGCAGTTTCTATTATGTGACTCTGTGGCACAGTCTTTAGTGTCACGGACCTATGACACGGGCGACCCGGGTTCGATTCCCCTTTAAGGCAATTTTTTATATAAACTCACGATCTTGATTCATACATAAATGCGATGTTCTTTATAAATTACGGCGATTATATTGCATATAGTTCCCTGTATTCAGATGCTGTGTTCACGTATTTACCTTTCTTTTACTGTGTCTATGGTATTTACATTACAATCCAAGATGCTACAGCAGTCAAACTTGCTCACAGTGTAAAACCAAACCCTACTCATTCACCAATCAGATCCGAGCGTTTCTCTCTTCTCTCTTCCTCATTTGCTGCGTTCCGCTGTCACTCGCGTGACGTATTACAAAGCGGCAGACCTAAACGCATGGGTTTACTTGGATTTGGAGCGATTTTCACACAAAAAAGAGGAATAACGAGCGCCATTGCGGAAAATCCTGGTGGCGAGGGAGAGAGAGGGGATGCAACAATATTTGTTTGGAAAAAGGCAAGGAAATACGTCTGGTCGTTTCTGAATTGGAAGGCTGCAGCCTCCGGAGGTCAAATATGCAGGCTGCACACGTCATCAAGCCTGGGTTATTAAGGTAAACTGAGCATTACATTCGCAAGTCATAAGCATACTGCAACAATTTACGATTAACTATGTATAATAGTCAACTTTGTAATTGTTAATATTGTGAAATAAGACAGTCTTGATGACGTATACAGCTTAGAAATACGACATCCGGAGGCTGCAACCTTCAGATTGAGAAATGGCTTCTGCCACGACGAGTTCCTCATCAGAAAGTTGTAACATGACTGCGTTTCTCCCTGTTGTCTCAAAATGCTGATCGTTTAGCATTTTAAATGTTTAGTTTTTAGTTTAGTTTTAAGGTTGGCCAGTTCCTTTCCTTTGCGACAGTGCTGCGGTGCTTGTGGGCTCTAGGGGCGCTAGAAGTGAAAAATACGTGTCTAGCACCCCCTAGTGGCCAAAAAGTTTCATGGTGTCCCTTTAACTGCACAGTATGTACAGTACAAATGCTTTATTGAATGCTACCTCTGTCTAAGAATGCACTATTTTGCACTTGTATAGTCTTTTTTATTTTGAAATTTTAAGAGCAATAAAGATATATTGAAATGTTTACATTCAGATATGTAAATCAACATGTATAACTTGCTATTAGTTAATTAATGGGGAGATAATCGAGAATCGAATCGAATCGAAGTCGAATCGGACTGACAAAATGAATCGTTAGATTAATCGATGCATCGAAAAAATAATCGCTAGATTAATCGTTAAAAAAATAATCGTTTATCCCAGCCCTACCATACATACCAACTTTGCTTTTCTTAATAGACATCTGCTGTTTTCTTAAAGCTGACTTTTAATTTACTTACAAGAAAAACATTTAGTAATTCTCCAAAATTGCTTGGATTTATACTGACATTTAAGATCAGCTTTGTCACATTAGATTAAGCCAAAGTCCATTAGGTACACTGGTGGTAACGTACAGATGCAGAAATATGAACTATAATAATATATAATTACATATGTATGATTGTAGTTTGTGCTGCTGTCAAAATACAATTATAAATGTTAACAATAGCATATTTCTATTCTCACACATACTATAGTTGTGTGTGACCCATTTGACCTTGTGTGTGTGTGTGTGTGTGTGTGTGTGTGTGTGTGTGTGTTTGCTTAGACTACTTTTGTTTTGATTATGTAGACTTTTATGTAGACTCTTACGAACAGTCAAGTCACTCACTCAGAGGATAGTAAAATAAATATCTATTCAAATCAGAGCATCTTCCATGTCTGGAATGGATGTATTCTTGGGTCTATAAGGTAACAATAATATAACTTTTGTTTGAAATGGGTTTGGCTAAAAGAAAATATTGTTTTGTCTATAATACTATTAGGTCATTATACTATATGGGTTAAATAGAATTGCATGACTAAAAAGAGACTAAATACAATTTCACTGACTAAAACTAGACTAAAATGTCATCAGTTTTCGTCGACTAAAACTAGACTAAAATAGTAATGGATAAGTCTGACTAAAATAAGACTAAAATGGCAAGAATTTTAGTCGACTAAAACTTGACTAGACTAAAAAGAGTATGACGTGACTAAAACTAATAAAAAATAAAATGACAGCTTGACACATAGACTAGACTAAAACTAAAATGAAAACAGGCTGCCAAAAACAACACTAGTCCATAAACATGATAGATTGCTAGGCTATTCCTATGCTATCTACAGTTTTATTACAAACAGCAACCTAAACTACAACGTAACATTAGTGTAGACTCAAACGTGGTTATCTAAATGGTAGATTTAAACATCACTGTTTAAAGTTTTTACCAGCCTTTGTATGGGAGCCTATATTCGTTCTTTGGCAAAAAGCAGTGTTCCTCTGTTTGTCTGTGTTTTATATGTTAGTCTACATGTAATCCTTATATTGTACTGAAATGAGCTGTATTCCTTGAGGCCTAATCCTCCAAAAGCACTTTTTGATAAGTTGTGTCAACCCAGTGCATGCCAGGTTTGTGCTGTGATTCTGAATTAAAAGTGAATTAAAGAAAAGAAAAGAGGTTGCGTGTCTTGCCTTGTTATTAGTCTATAGGTAGTGTAATGGAAATTTATATCTTTACATCTTCAATGAAATATATGTTATGGATTGTAATAGAAATGTATTCTTTATGCATTTATTGTTTTTGTATTTGTATTCTTTATGCTTAAAGTAGTGACCTTATGATTTCTCTGTTATGTCTGGCATGATATTTTTATTTGCTAAAACAGGAAACAGGATGTCTGTGGGCCAGCTCAAGCTAGTGCAACTATTTTTAATATAGGTGTGAATATGCTCAGCAAACTTCTGTTCGATCATCTTAGACTGAGCAGACAGGTTAAATAATTTGTAAACACCCAGAAGTGTCTAAACTACACCTAATAAGTAGTTGTTTTGATCGAATAGCATGGGGGGGTGGTACAAACAAATGTCAGTATATAATGAAGGAAGGATTTGAGATTCTTCACTTCTTTGCATATCGTGTCACTGTCGGTATGCGTTGAGTCCTTGTACAAGTAAATAAATCATCTCTGATGGACAGATCCTGGTATTAGTATTATTTTTCCACGACAGTAGCATTATAGTTGTCTCTAGCTCTATTGTGTTTGGTGTGTGTACCATAATTTACCAGACTTTTACCAGATCATTTGTCTAGGTTTATGATTCTGAAAGTGATTGTTACTGTATTTTGCCATAAGTCTTCCCTGTGCCTATTCAAAGCTTGATGGCCAACACATAACTTCTAGATATATAAGCAGCAATAAACTACATTTTAACATTTTATAATGCCAAGTCATACTTCTGTTATTTTGATGAAAGTAACTCAAAAGTAACGCAAAAGTAGTGTAACTCATTACAGTTCAGAGACATTAATATTGTAATGTAACTAATTACTTTCAAATGACAGTAATTTGTAATATATAATTTATTACACTTTGGAAGTAACTTGCCCAACACTGGCAATGAATGCCCGCTTTCAACAAAATATGAACGTTTCCAGAACGTTATGGAAACCAGAAGTTGTTAGCTGGGAGAGCCCTCTCACATGCCAATCATATTGCTTGATCTGTCGCGTATATTGAAATTATACTTTACCTCATGTAAACGCAATACTTTGCAGGGCTCAACATAAAGGACTGCCCGGTGGCCCGGGGCAAGCGTGAGAGACGTTCGGGCCAGTAAAAAGTATTGTCACCAAAATATATTTTCATCAACATATATTATTTAACATCTTGGAAGCATACATTTACTTAGGTAAAACACGACAAAAGAAACAATGCAATATTTTGCAAAGTTTGCTGTCAGTTTACAGGTAAAGCAGAAAAGTTGGGTGCCTTTTTTCGTTGGAACATGTCTGTTGTATATGTTTTAAATATGTGACACTGCCTTTTTTTTATTGGGGCCAGTGAACATTTTGGCAGGGCAAGTGAAAACTTGAACCACTGGCCCGACTGGGCCAGTATAAAAAAATCTTTGCGTTGAGCCCTGCTTTGATTAAAATAATGCGATTAAGCTCATAATCGCAGTAAGTATAATTGTATTAAAAGAGGTGGGGTACACCATTTTTAATTGACCTATGGCTAAGCCATGCCGTTAGTTTGGTGCTACAGTATTTACATGTATCATTCAGCACAACACTGCGATTACAAATAACATTTGTTATCTCAGTTATTTATGTTAATTAAGCTGACATGATGTACAACACAGCTAGAAGCTAACGTTAATGTTTTTTAATGTTATGCTAACGTTACGTTAGAGATGTTAAAGATAACGTTCAAATACGTTGTTGACTTAGCTTAGAACAAATGTAAACATCCTTGTTTATTTATCTACGTTTAGTTGGTGTTGTGGTCTACATTACCACTATAATGTATGACACTTGCATTACATGTGAACGGCCCCTAAGCTAAAAGGATTCTGTTTCTCTCTCCCTGTCTCGTCCTGGACCCTGAGGACCAGGGCCGTGCACAGACCTTTTGAGGGGCATGTGCTGAAACTGAAAAAGGGCACCCCCTCCAAATAAATATCACTTAATAATCATCTTAATAGCTTTTTATTTATTCACTATTAATGATTGAAAAAAATCACTATTAATGAACGAAAAATGACATTTTATGATAGCTTGGCATTATACAGTGCAAAGGATATCTGCCCTTGTAAGTTGACTTTAACAATTTACATCCTGGGTGTTTGTCTGTATTAGGCCTATTTGTAGTCATGTGTTTGTGAAGTGCTCGCTCTTATTTAATTGTAGAATATATTAATTTACATTTTTCCCTCTGCTTACATACATAAAGTTACATAAAAATATGTTTGACGAAAAAAAGGTATTCTGTTTGGTTTTATAAGCTAATTTGTATTATTTGGTTAACATGTTTATGTATGTGATTGAGAAGAGGGGGAAATAGGATATTAAAAGATCAAAATAGGAGATTATACTATACTATAGCCATACCATAAGCATATTCAACATGTTATTATCATTTTAAATCTAGACTTAAAACTTTTCTATTCAACAAAGCATTCGCATAATTTGTCTAGTAAAGGTTCTTAACTCGCAATAGTTATTTTCACGGAACAAAGCACTCACGGTCATAACACAGACCAACCAAATAAATAAATAAAAACATTTTCTGCATGAACACTTAAAATGAATTGCATTAAATAGTTTGCCACCGTTTGCCACTGAACCTGCATTAACGACGACAGTGGGGCTTCCGGCCTTAGTCAAACGGTTTGGCACGTATGGTCGGGTTGCGATTTTGGTGCTTTCGTGTGTCTTGTGAATAGTATGCCATACAGACCCGTTTGCCACTGAACCTGCATTAACGACGACAGTGGGGCCTCCAGCCTTAGTCAAACGGGTTGGTATGTATGGTCGGGTTGCGTTTTTCGCGCTTTCGTGTGTCTTGTGAATAGTATGCCATACAGACCCGTTTGCCACTGAACCTGCATTAACGACGACAGTGGGGCCTCCAGCCTTAGTCAAACGGGTTGGTATGTATGGTCGGGTTGCGTTTTTCGCGCTTTCGTGTGTCTTGTGAATAGTATGCCATACAGACCCGTTTGCCACTGAACCTGCATTAACGACGACAGTGGGGCCTCTCAGCCTTAGTCAAACGGGTTGGCACGTATGGTCGGGTTGCGATTTTGGCGCTATCGTAAGTCTTATGAATAGTATGCCATACAGACCCGTTTGCCACTGAACCTGCATTAACGACGACAGTGGGGCTTCCGGCCTTAGTCAAACGGGTTAACACGTATGGTCGGGTTGCGATGTTTTTGGCGTTTTCTCCTGGTCCTGTAAATGGTATACAATATAGACCCGTTTGCCACTGAACCTGCATTAACGACGACAGTGGGGCTTTAGGCCTTATTCAAACGGGTCGTCAGGTTTCATTTTCTCTTAAAGATCGGAAGGTGACCCTTATTTACCATATATACCCTCGCATTGGGCCCCCAATTTGCTAAATCCTCAACTGTGGATAACATAATTATGCCGCAATATTTAGTCTGTCTGGAACTAAGCTGAGTTAAACCACATCACTGTGTGACACTTCAATACATATGAACGGCCGCTACGCTAATACGATTTTGTTTTTCTCTCCCTGTCTCGTCCTCGACCCGAGGACGAGACAAACAGACCCAGTCCCGGTAGATGTGAAAGTCGGCACACCTCTGATCTACTGGCTGTCCTTCAACGTTATGCCCAGCTGATACCTGACCAACGATCACCGGCAGAACCGCTTAATCTCCGCTAAATCTCCATTTCCGTTCTCCCAAGGGTTTTTCCCTCCTAGGACTTATTTTTCCTCGGATAAAAGCCCGGGGTTTTTTTTTCTCCTAGGGGGTTTTTCACCCCGGGGAGGCAGCCTTTTTGGGCTTTACCTAGCTTCCTCTTCTATACGTTGCTTTAGTAATACGTGCAATTATAATATTGAGTCATAGCCGCAGCAAATTTAACTGCTCATGCTTTCATGTATTTTGTTGTGCTATCTGTCGTTTTCTGTGCTTTTCACTGCTTCTATTTATGTAAAGCTGCTTTGAAACAATTGACTTTTGTGAAAAGCGCTATATAAATAAAATTGAATTGAATTGAAAAAAAATGTATCTGCCTACCTGGTGCTGAGGACCAGGAACCTTGGTCTTTTGAAGGTGCAAATAACTGCATTACTAAAAAAGTATACTAAATACTAAATAGACTTAACTCTATGCAGTTGATTTCAGAATAAAAAGTTATGAACCAAATAATCATACAACTCCCTTGACTAATTCAAGGCATAAGATACATGCATATACAATAAATTATATCCAGATTGCATACTGTAATGAGTGACAGGGCAATATAATGTACATACTTGTATCCTTTACACGTTTTTCGTCTCTATCCAGTTTTCCCAACTGGGCATCTGATGTCTAAGACCTTTCTAATCTGATATGTTTTTGGTGTTAATGTAGGCTAAACATTTACCCGCGCGGGCGCGTCTTCTCGCGTGAGATGTGATGACTTTAGTTAAACGATTAATACGCGTCATGCAAAAAAAACGGTAAAAACCCGACCGTGCATTCCGTATTGTTGTCACGGGTGCCCTTCACATGGGTGAACACTTGTTTAAAAACTGCTCGCGCTTTGTCAAAAACTCAATTTGGTCGCATTTTGCGCCAGCCCTTGCTGCAGTTTGGAGCCCTTAGTGCCCCCTGATTGCCCACTCGACTAATCCCGTCTATGGATAATTCGGCTCTGCTCAAATTTATAAAACATGCGCCGTTATATACATACTAGTGTTTCTTTCGTAATGACACAGCATTGTACTCAAACAACAAGATACTTATTTACCGTTGCAAGACGTTCAGCTGCCTCTGACTGCTGTGGAACTTCAGCTCGCTGCACTCAGGGGGCGGAGTTAAGAGGTTTGACAGACAGTTTGAGCGGATCCAAAAATATTTAGTTTTTTAATAATTTTATTTGATAAATATATTTGTAAAACACACAGACAGACGTAAATGTTTAACAATAGCATTAATTTATATATTTAAAAAAATAATTAAACTCCTCCAAAAAAGGGCACTTCGGAGTGTAAGGACAAAAAGGGCATGTGTTCTGCACAGGTTGAGCCCTATCTGTGCACGTGCCTGCTGAGGACAATGAGACAAACAGACCCAGTTCCTGCAGCTGTGAAGGTCATTACACGAGATCCTTCAACGAGATGCCCAGCCGATGCCTGACCAGTGACCACCCGCGGAACCAGTTTAATTTGCTTACCTGTTCACATACACTAAATATATATATGTATCTCTCTCAAGGGTTTTTCCCCTCCTAGGAGTTTTCCCTCTGGACTAGCCAGGAGGGTTTTTCTCCTAGGGGGTTTTTTCATCCCCTGGAGAGTCCGCCACCTTTGGCTTAACTTACTACTCTACTGTATACGTTACATTATTACTATGCTCGCTTTTCGATGCTTTTCCTACATCTATTAATGTAAAGCTGCTTTGAACAATTAACAATTGTGAAAAGCGCTATATAAATAAAATTGAATTGAATAACTTAATTGAGAGCAGACATTTATCTCGGTTGAGATGAGGCTGGAAAAGGGTTAAAAAACACGAGTAAAAAAATACAAAACATCTTAATTCAATTTAAGCTGATATAGTCAGTTTTACTGCGGTTTTTCGCAGCAGGCACTATGAAAACCAGCTATTTTGTTCAATGTTTTGACATTCAAAAATTTAAGTGCAATTTGCAAAAGGTGTAAATGAAGAGTTTGGTTCCAAAACACGACAAACGGCATTTAAAAAAAATGAGTTACTGCCAAAATAAGTATTATATCAGGTCAGAATTTAAAAGTAAATTCTTAATTTTACACAAAATACAATATCCACCGTGTTATCATCATCTTTTCTCCCTTTTATCCCAAAACGCAATAAACCCCACTCCTCCTTTTCTGCAGAATGCAATAAATCCGCTCCACAAATTACAGCGCACCATTCCATGCATAGTAAACAAACAATGGCGGCTCATTGAGTACACGGAATCTTAGTTATCCTCATCTACTTTGTACTTCGTGATCAACAAACAAATAGGGCTTTGTTGAAAAAATTTGATTCACCGATTCTGAATCGATTTTCATGCTAATTTCTAAAGATCGATCCGTAACTCAGAGGATCGATTTAATAATTAATAACTTAAACTTGCTGCGTCATTGAATTCACACATGCGCGCGAGGTGGAAGGACATCAAAACAACGAACATGGCAGTCAGTAACGTTAAGCAAGTGGTTGTTTTGAAAACTCCAGAAACGCTCAAAGCTGCGATCTACGTAAAATAATCCACTCATAACAAATGAACGACTTATTTGTGTTATTTTTATAAAAAGCGCCAGTGAATCCACCTTGGGTCTGGCAGCGAATCTCTCTCTCTGCTTACAATGCATACTATAGCTTCAATAGTCTATAAAATTAATAACTCAAGATTCTGTCTATCAAGACTTGTTGTTATCATCTGGGCATTTTTACTTTAACATTATTAACTTTAAATTGTCCATATTTTAAAACTGTGGTGAGCAGTTAAAAGCTATAGTGAGTGGCAAATAACTGCACATTTTTATAATCTACAAACAATATAAACTGAAAAACATGTATACCATGAAATATACCGTTACCGTGAAATAAAATGACTCATTACGTAGAATTTTTGGTCATTCCGCCCACCCCTATCTGGCACCATTTCGGGCTTTTTTCAAAAACACTAATCTAAATCTCAAAGATCGGATCGGATCAAATTGAATCGAATAATGATAATCGATTCAAGATCTTGAGAATTGGAATCGAAACCCAGCCCTTCAAAAAAAAAAAAAAAAAAAAAAAAATACTTTGATGGCATTGATAAACCTGTGGTGGTTTTCTGTGACGGGAAAGAAATGTAAGCCTTTAACATTTAATAATTTACGTGAGGGGCACTCGGGAGACGGTTGCTTGTTCTCCCGACAGCATGAAGCTTCTCTCATGCTAACACATTGACCCCAGAGGATCTTATGAAAAACTTTACTCAAAGTCAACGAAAATCGAGCAGGACCAAAACATTTTACAGCTGATCGCTGTGAAAAATGTTAAACAACATCACAAGTATATCCGCAGCAATGACTATATGACAAAGTTAGTGTTTTGGCCATTAATGTTTATTTTTTAATCAGCGTATACCACTGTTCAACTAAATGAATATAACATGGCAAAGATGAATGCACATTTATATATTGATTCAATAGATTTATAGCATTTTGGAAAAAAAACTCTCATGGATTTATTGCGTTTTGTGGAAAAATAATGTTTTTATAATAAATCTTTGAAAATCAAGTTATGGATTTGAATTCTGTATGTTTTTATAACCTAAAAATGCTATGTGAAAGTTTGTAACAGAAAATAGTGGTTTTCATCTTCTCACTTTCTTGGTACCAAAATTAGTCAAAATGGATTTATTGCATTTTGGAACCAAACTCTTCAAATATTAATCTGCTATCTTTAACTGTATCTCAAGGGAATCTGAACATGTGAAAAATCTTAATTAGACATAAAAAAGACAATGTATTGATGTTTCATAAAACTTGTCATTAAGTGTCATCAATTTGAAGTTGTTTTTAGTCATGAAATTAAATGAAATGTGACAAATTTTGGATGTCAAACTCTGTGTGAACACGAGAAGAACCACCAAGTCATCCAAAAAGTTCAGAAAAGGTATTCTAGCAGGATCTATTGAATCATGATTTGTTTCGTGTGATTTAAACTTTAACTTATCAAAATTGTTTTAAAATTTTACCAGAGATTTAAAGTAATGGAGTACTTTTACTTACTACTCTAGTACCTGTACTATATCAAAGTGTATGAAATGTAGTGGATTTAAAAGTATAATGTTATAATATAGGAAAGTAAAAGAAAAACACAAAGTAGATGCTTGAAAATGTCCTTTTAAAAGCAACAGCACTTAGTACTTTACACCTGCATTTTACAACAAGCCTCATCCTATTTAAATCACAAACATTTGTGTAGCCCCTATTCTCCAAACTTACCTGAAACAGTCCGAAGTAATAACGAGTCACCTCCTCGGGGTAAAAATGCGGGCAGTACTTCTGATTGCAGGCAAGATTCTCGTTTTAAATCCTCAATGAAACGCGAAAATCACGTCTTTTCTTCTCATTAATTTCTCTCGTCTCGCCTCTTCTTCTTCTCTTTTATCGGCGGTTGGCATCCAGTTTATAGGCGCATTACCGCCCCCTCTGCTCCGGAGCGTGGATCTGATAATAAGTCTACTCTCTATCTCCCTTACTCATGGATTCCTTCTCGATTATACAAAAAATAAATAAATAAAACCACATTAACCAAATACACACATACACTAATATTCGAATAATTTCCCACCAATAGACCCCTTCACGGTTCACGTCACAGGCGGTTCCCACTGCGCATGTCGGGGTCAGAAAAGTCAATACAGCAGATTGAGTTGCGTGTTATTCGGTATCGTAAAAATGCCTACTTACGTCGTGGGCTCTGAAAATCGCGCCAGGTCTTCCGTTAAGTTTTCGCGATTCATGCAGAATCTCAAAAACAAAAAAATACAACATCTGCAGCTGCAAGCTATTAACGTGCAGACGGGAACAATACAAATATCAAAGAGGCTTGTGATTGTAGTGCTCACTTCATTTGAGGTAAGTCATCATTTTTCAGCCCTGTTAGATTAAATTTTAAAGCCTCGATTGTATGAACCGTTTCACCCCATGCTGCGCGCGCACCCGATAGTCATTCAATGTTTACAAACCTTGAAGGGGTCTATACAACTAAATAGATTTTATATCTCACTTTTGTCCTGGGTTTTCAAAGCAAAATTTGACTGGATCACCCTAATCCAGATACACACTTTTTCAGATTATCAAATCTGGATTACCAATGATTTAAATGGGTTCACATGTCAATGTTGACTATAAGCTATGTTAAAAACAGCAGTTTGGTCAGCATGGGGTCACTAAGTGTTTTGTACTTGAAGAGACAATAAAACAACACAATTTCCCTTTTTTATTTCAATTCAACATTTAGTCTGTTCTTCTGGATCACAAAAAAAATGCAGATTATACACAAACACATGCATTATACGTCATAAAGAGGCTAAAAGTCTTGTAGTTTTAGATAGGTAGATATTCCGGATGTTAAAATTACATTTGACTGTTTGGTCTCTGATGATTGGGATCAATATACTACACATAGGGTGGCCATTCGTGCCACTTCCGCCGGACACGTCCCACTCTTTGCTTTGTGCACTGGTGCACAGTCATGTTGGAACAGGAAGGAGCCATCCCTAAACTGTTCCCACAAAGTTGGAGCATGAAATTGGCCAAAATGTCTTGGTATGATGAAGCTTTAAGAGTTCCTTTCACTAGATCTGACTGGAACACCTGAATTCAATGATTTGAAGGGGTGTCCCAAAACTTTGGACAATATAGTGTAAGTGTATATCCAAAGGGAATATTTCATGTTTAACGATCAGACATTGAAGGGCAGAGGAGCTGCACTGAGACAGCGGCAAATTTCAGAAGTACTTGACAAGAGGATACTGCCCTTAGTGGTGAACGCAGTGCTGACGGCCAGAGGTGTAAAGTACTTGAGTAATTTTACTTGATTACTGTACTAAAAGGAACAGTATGTAGGAATGTGGCCAAAACTGGTATTGCAATCACAAAACTTGTCGCTAAAACTGGTACTGCAATCACATAACTGCTGGCCAATACACAACATGACACCATAAACATCATTTGAGGGCTGCAACTCCACTTTTTAAATGACAATAACCTGGCCAGACCACTGTTGTCAGTGATATAAGTATTTGAAATGAAAATGATTTCTTAATGTCTAGTGACATATCAGGGCCATGTTATAATTAATTGATATACATTTCTTACATACTGTTCCTTTAAGTATTGTTTTTGGGGATTTTTACTTTACAGTACTTGAGTACAATTAAAAATCAATACTTTTACTTCATTACATTTTTTTAAGAAAAAAAGTACTTCTATTTTGGAGATCTATTTTCCCTTGCTCTATCAGACCAATTGAATTGCGTGGCCAATTGATGACCAGTTTAATTTAAATGTTATTTAATCTGGAGCCTTTGGACCACACTAAGGAATTGGCCAACAGTTCATCTAATGATGAAGATTTTTTCGCTTCTTTGAAACCGACAACACTTGAAGTGTGACACGTTCCCTGCTGTTTGCAGCCTCTCTATCAAGACTAAAACCTTGTTCACACTGTCAGTCCAAATCTGATTTTGGTGCATATCTAATTTGATAGACTCACTGTCCACATTGTGTATCACAACTGTTCAGATCCGATCTGTGCGTCCTGTATCCGTTTCCGGATTATCTGTCTTGACGTCTGACGTGTTTTATGTGACGTGAGAACATGACGTAACCGAAAAGCTACACAAATGCGATCAGGGGATGGATTTCTGGAAATGCAATTTGGAAAGGATTTCAAACCACCTCTGGATGTAGCCTGAAACGGATTAGGACAAAAACAGATTTCATGTGTTTTTTAGCCGTTCACAGGTTCTAAATGTGACTGGATTCCTATCGGATATGCACCAAAATCGGATTTGGACTGACAGTGTGAACAGGGTCTACACCTCTTCCTGCATCGGCTGCCTTTGAGAGGCTTGATAGAGCTTGAAATTTTAGTTAAATTCGAGGTTTTACAATTTTGAGTAGCATGTTGCATACTGTAATTCATTCTCATTGTCACGGATCTCCGCATTTCTTTCCATGTCAGTTTCACGTATTGGTTACATTTCTTAACATTTTCGCGTGGGTTTGGGGTTAGAACGACTTTCTGTAACATAAAATGACATCCAACCCCAACTCCTAACCCTAACGTCAGGCGACAATTTAAAAGTTTAAAAGTCTGGAAAAAATAGTATAAACCAATAGTTAAAGTGACATCCTAACCCAAACCCCAAAACTAACCCCAAACCAGTGTTGGGTGTAACTAGTTACTAAGTAATTAGTTACTGTAATTTAATTACTTTTCCCTTGAAAAAGTAAAGTAGGGGATTACTCTTACTATTCTTGTAATCTAATTACAGTTACTTCTGATGTAACTAGATACTGTCAGGAAAAGACTTCGGAGTCAAGTGCAAGTTAACAATATTTATTTAGAAAAGTAGAAAGAGATCTGGAGAGCAAAGTCACTGGTAGGTCCACACACAATAATCCAGTACAGATCCGAAGGGAGAGAGAGAACCACCCACGCACTCCGTCGAGAACACCAGCACAGTCACCACACGCAACAGAGGGATGATACACGCCGCCCTGAAGGTGGATGACAGGCGGAGATGGAAGATGGTAAATCCAAGTTCTCAGACGGGTAATCCACTGTGAAATCCTGATGTAGAAGAGCCACCCGAAAACCACTGGTCACCGCCTAAAAACGAAGCGAACCAGCGGTCCCGAGAAACAACAGTCGTTAGAGTCAATGTAATCCACAATGGTAAAAGGTGTACTCCACTCACGGGTGATGATGCAAACCGGAGAGAAACAGAGACAGCTGGTATACCGCCTAGAAACAAAGCGAACCAGCTGTACCGAGAGACAAACAAAGTCAATGAGATCCAGTAATCCTCAAGCGAGCGGTCCGGGCGAAGACGAGTCCCCGAACGCCGAAACCCAAACCTGGGGTAACAAGAGGAAGAGACAGAGAGCGACTGACAAGACAGGACAAGACAGGACAAGGCAGGGCAGGGCAGGGCAGCAGGACTGTGATAAAACAATGAGCGCGCAACGAAGGACAGGACTACGTGCAATATAAAGGAAAAGGTAAACGAGACACCACCGGTGAACAATTACCGAAACAAGGGGGCGGAGTTAGTGAACACACGAGGAACCGGCACCACAGGTAAACAACACACTCACACAGATCACACAGCCATCGATCACCCAGCAGTCATGACAGATACTGTGTATGGACTCTTAACAATTATAAATATACAATAGTGGATTTAACACGGTTTAAGTTTACAATTCTCACTATTAACTGGTTGATTATTAGCATTAATATTAATGAGATGCTGGCTGTTTATTAACACTTAATAGCACATATTAATGCCCGATTATGCAAAACCTTATTATGCGTCCTTAACCCTCCCCATTTCTACCAACACTTAAAATTAACAACTTCTTTAGTATTAATAAGCAGTAGTTGGAATATATTGAGGCAAAAGTAGTTAATAGTTAATAGAGAGAATTGGACCCTAAAGTGGGACCAGAATAATTGATGTATTTTATATATTATTTCTTCGAGCTATTTCAAGCCTATCCTTGTATCATGTACTAAATAGGATTTAGAAAGTAATTAGTAATAAGTAAAAAAGTAATAGTAATAATACTTTTTGGAGAGAGTATTTGTAAAGTAATCTAATTACATGATTGAAGATGTAATTAGTAACTAGTAATTTATTACTTTTTTTGAGTAACTTACCCAACACTGCCCCAAACCCATGCGAAAATGGTTTAAAATAGGAAAAACAATGTAGTAAAACCAATACGTGAAACTGACATGGAAAAGAAAAAAAAGAAAGAAAGTCTGTGGTAGAGACACAGAAAAATGCAGAGATCCGTGACAATGACACAGATAAATGAGCAAAAAATTATGTGACTATACCACGGAACTTTGTGAAATCATGTTGGAAATTAGGTAGTAGTCTTATAGTTTGAAAATGAAATACAATTAAAAACAAACAGTTGTAAAGGATAAAACCTTGGATGTGTTTCATTCACTTCATGTTTTTAGAGATTAAAAGCTTAAACAAGAATCTCTAGTTTTCATTCTTCCTGTTATTTTTAATTTTTTAATACTCAAGTACAATTTTAATGTGGTACTTTTATACTTTTAGTCAAGTATAATTCTGGCCAGATACTTTTACTTTTAATTGAGTAAAATTTACACTCAGTACTTGTACTTTCACTTGAGTAACATTTTTGAGTACTTTTTACACCTCTGCTGACGGCCCGCTGATCACCCGAAACTCACATATCCAAATCATCAGAGAAAATTTTTATATATGCGCTATCTTTACTAACTAACAACAGAATTAAAGTTTATTATAGTGTTGTAGTTCTCGAGACCGGTCTCGTTCTTAAAGGTCTTGGTCTCGTCTTGGAATCGATCGCATTTTTCTCGTCTCGGTCTCAGCCAAAGAGGACTCTGAATTTTATTTCAAGAACGGTCAAGACCACAACTGATGGCACATCACAAATTTATTTTTTACCATTAATTTTATGCAGTTTATTCAGGTTTGGCATATGATGTTGGCATTGTTTAAGCATTGTTTAAGTTTCTCACAAATTTTATTACTAAAAACACCTGCATTGTGTTATGTGGATGGCAAGCCATGGAAGGACAGTTCAGTATAAATGGTTAAGTTGATTTCAGCTCTTTAGTGTTTGTTCACTTTTATTTGCTTATAGACAAAGATAAATTCCCACATATCTGCAATGCCTTTGATTATTTTATCAACTTCTCTAATGGCACGCACGCACGCACGCGGACGCGCACGCACGCGCACACGCACACACAGACAAGAAGTTCCTAATTAGAAGCATATTCCACATTTCTTCATAAGTGTTTTAATGCAGTGACTTGCACTGGGGTCTTGACTTGGTCTCGGCCTGTCTTGGTCTTGACTTGGTCTCGGTTTAGGTGGTCTTGTCTACAACACTAATTTATTCATCAATATTTTCAACTAAAAAGCTACATTTAATGACACAAAAAGAGTAATATTTCAAATTTTGTGCCGGTTTTAAGCTCCATTGTCGTTGACG
Organism: Paramisgurnus dabryanus; assembly: GCF_030506205.2. Taxonomy (NCBI): domain Eukaryota; kingdom Metazoa; phylum Chordata; class Actinopteri; order Cypriniformes; family Cobitidae; genus Paramisgurnus; species Paramisgurnus dabryanus. The sequence goes on along the minus strand of NC_133339.1, from coordinate 14,499,768 downwards.
TGAAATGCATTCTAAGAAACTTGTCTTTCATAAGTCCACACAAGTCACCTTCTGATGCATCCTCGATACAATGAGCGGATCAACATCCTGAGATGTTATGTGAACTTGACTTGATGTGAACTTGGAATTGGAGCAGTACTTGGGCCGCGACTGATGACGTTTCACAAGAACACAAGTACAGACATCTTGGGCTTTTGTGCACATGTAGACTTTTAGTAAGGATCCTCCAGACAGTTTTATTAATAAGACCTCAGCTGATTTATAAACATTGTTGCCATATCCACACTGTTGACACATGAATGATTTCTATCGAGTGTGGATACTCATGTGTGACTTAAGGGTAGCTTTTGTTTTGAAACTCTTTTTACACTCATGGCATGTAAATGGTTTCTCATCAGTGTGAGTTCTCAAATGTACATTAAGTCTTGGTTTTGTCTTGAAACCCTTTCCACACTGATGACACAAGTATGGTTTCTCTTCATTGTGAATCATCACGTGTGCATTAAGGTCATATTTCCTCGTAAAACCCTTTCCACAGTGTTGACATGTGAATGGTTTCTCTCCAGTGTGAATTCTCACATGTGACCTTAATAGACATTTCGTTGTAAAACTCTTTCCACACAGATGACATGTGAACAGTTTTTCTGCAGTGTGAAGTGTCATGTGTGTCTTAAGATTACCTTTACTTGTAAAACTCTTTTCGCAGTGATGGCACACGTGTGGTTTCTGTCCGGTGTGAATCCTCATGTGTAGGTTAAGGTTAGGTTTTGTTCTGAAACTCTTTCCACACTGTTGACACACGTATGGTTTCTCTTCAGTGTGAATTATCATGTGTGCATTAAGGTCACATTTCATCGTAAAACCCTTTCCACATTGATGACAAGTGAATGGTTTCTCTCCAGTGTGAATTCTCACATGTCTATTAAGGTCACGTTTCTTTCTAAAACCCTTTACACACAGATGACATGTGAACAGTTTTTCTCCAGTGTGAAGTGTCATGTGTGTCTTAAGAGTGTCTTTACTTGTAAAACTCTTTTCACAGTGATGGCACACATGTGGTTTCTCTCCGGTGTGAATCCTCATGTGTACATTAAGGTTACGTTTTCTTCTATAACTCTTTCCACATAGATGACAAGTGTAAGGTTTCTCTCCAGTGTGAATCATCATGTGTATCTTAAGGTCACTTGTAGATGAAAAACTCTTGTCACAGTGATGGCATGTGTTTGGTTTTTCCCCACTGTGATTTTTTATGTGCTGGGTAAGGCCTGTTTGAAATGTGAAACTCTTTCCACACTGTTGACACTTGTAAGGTTTCTCTTCAGTGTGAATTCTTGAATGTTTCTTAAGTTCACTTGCAGTTGAAAAACTCTTTCCACAGTGATGGCACAGATGTGGTTTCTCTCCAGTGTGAATCCTCACATGTTCGTTAAGGTGCCATTTTGTTCTGAAACTCTTTCCACACTGTTGACATCTGAAAGGCTTTTCCCCTCTGTGAGCTTTCATGTGTCGGATAAGGTTCGATTGAAAGCTGAAACTCTTTCCACACTGTTGACATGTGTAAGGTTTCTCTCCAGTGTGAATCCTCATGTGTGTTTTAAGGTAAACTTTTCTTCTGAAACTCTTTCCACACTGTTGACATGTGAAGGGTTTCTCCTCACTGTGAGTCCTCTTGTGATCTGCAGGGCGTTCATCTTCACTGAAACTATTTTCACACTTTATGTCTTCTGTCTTCAGAGTTTCTTTCGGTGAAACATTATGGTTTATTTTTACAATCTGATGTTTCTCATCCACTTCAGCTTGACTCTCCTCTTTCACTTCCATAATATCTAAAATGAAGACAGTAAATAGTTCATAATGATAAATCAGAGTAACAAAACACATTTGAGATTGTCATGTATTCATGTTATTTTTAATGTGAAGTAAATTAAGCCATTTCTATTGTCAATTTCTGCTCTTGTAGTTTAACTCTTGTGCTGTGTTCAAAACCATATATCACTTCTGGTGTTTCCAATATCACCAAACATAGAATCCAATCTTTTTGTCAACTTGTTTTCTTTCAGTTAGGACTGGTTTTCAAGCATCTGAATATCTTAGTGAAAATAGCATTATCTGTGAATAGTGTTGCAAAATTCCAGGAATTTTCTAGGCTGGAATCTTTTCATGGGAATTAACAGGAATATATGAGAATTAATGGGAATAAACCCATTCAATCGTGCCATCTTCACCTTCTGTGTCCCCGTAGCAAACAATCTGACGGTGAGACAGTTCTGATTAAATATTAAAACTTATTTTTGATTTAAGATTTTACAAAAAATATGTAAGCCAATATGAAATAATTATTACTCAGTCCTAAGGGTGTCACGATTTCGATTTTAAATTGAAATTGATCGAAATTAAGTCACAACTTCAAACTTCTAATTTAAAAATGGGATCGGCGCTGCTACCATGCCCCCATGTCACCATCTTGGGGAACAAACTCTCAGAGGTGCCTTTAACTCTATCCCCGCCATTGACGAGATAACTTGTCAATTAAGAGAAAAAGCTTCCCTGCCAATGACGACAATTTCATGCGTTGCCTCAAGTTCGCTCAGTTTTCAAACCAAAAGGTCAAAAAAATTGTTTCATTATGTGATGCATGCTGTGTGCAGTGTACATAAATTTAAAGCTATGGTCTACGATTTCAAAGATTGTTCATTATTAATAACCCCGTTTAGATGCTGGTTATAGTTCTACAGTAAAATCCTAACAATATGAAGAGAAAAAAGAACTAAAAAAATCCATTCAGTCTATTGGGTGTACGGCGGCAGATAAGTTGACCAATGTAAACTGTCCGGCCGGACAGCTTACATTGGTAAACTGCTCTCATCTCATACCCCCTACACTTGAAAATCCACCTCGTGCTCGCGTCTCCACCGCATCTCACACCACCCCGCCCCTCTCCCGCCTGCGACATGAAATTTGTGTCAGTGTATGGTAGCTAACGAAGTAGCAACATCTCACTAATGGAAAAAAAAAACTAACCGACAGCAGCAAGAGGCCCCTGCTTGTCCCTACAGTAAAGGTTGGAAGAAAAAGGAAGTCTGTAGAGGAAAGAGCAGAGGTAAAAAAATTTAAAAAACGCCGGACTCTAAGTAGAATCAATATAGGGTCCGCCATTGACCGTTGGAGGAAGCTTCAGGGAGATTTGGGGCTGAAAACCGACGCCGACACGGCAGACTTTTTGTTGAACAGGTAAGCATTTACTTGTACTTTTAATGTGTGAGGTGTTACATTAATATCTTTTTATCAGTCTGACAACATGCTCATGCTGCCGGTCGGCATTGGAATGTTACCCGTTTAGCATCGCGTATCACGGGTCAAAGTAATTATATTTACAAAGATTGTGTGAGGTGTAGGTCTGTCAACGAATATTCTAAATTTGAATATATATTCGAATAGTAAAAAAACGAATTTCGAATATGAAAAGTAATTTTTTTTTTAAGACCGCGTGGTAGAAGCGTGGCTGTCTGCTTTGTGAGTGGGCGCACTAGTGCGCCTGGTTCAGGGACAGGTCACAGTAGTCACACTGTCCGTGTCTGTCACTGTTAAAAGTTGACGCGTCTTGCATGGAAGATGGCAGAAAGTCGACCGCAGCAGAGAAAGCGATTTTAACCCCCGAAAATCTAAAAAGCCATGTCTGAAAGTACTTTGGATTTTGGTCGGTAGGAGGTAAAATTGTTGAGCCGCTATATAAAGTTGTTAGCATACCATTCGACCACTAGCAACATGATGTCACATCTCGAAAATGTGCACCCAAATGAGCATGGCATCTTGTACACACTGCATATTAATTCGTTTGTCACTTCAAATTTGAATGCTTAATCCTGTTCTGTACACACACACTTCAGTAATTTACAGGACTGACAATCGCATTCTACAACCGCATTAACTCCCGCAAACTGCAGTGACAACCGCGTTTACAGAAACTTTGCAAAGTGTGTAGCCTACATAACCGAAATGAACAACTAGTAGTTAATTAAGTGTTTAAACGTGCATCATGGACATGACAGGTCTCTCTTCTGAAGAAATAAATTATTACAAGGGGGAAAAGTCTTCTGTATGTGCGGTACAGAGAATGATAGAGGCACAAGCATTTGCTGACTAGTGTTGCCAGATCTTGCACTAAAAAATGTTTTAGATCTGAAACTCTTTCCACACTGTTGACATGTGAAAGGTTTCTTCTCACTGTGAGTCCTCTTGTGATCTGCAGGCCGTTCATCTCCTCTGAAACGATTTTCACACTTTATGTCTTCTGTCTTCAGAGTTCCTTTCGGTGAAAAGTTATGGTTTATTTTTACAATCTGATGTTTCTCATCCACTTCAGCTTGACTCTCCTCTTTCACTTCAATCATATCTAAAATGAAGACAGTAAATAGTTCATATTGATAAACCAGAATGACAAAACACATGAGATTCTTTGACAAAAGCAACATGTCATGTGTCTGTTATGTGTTATCTTTCATGTGAAGTACATTATATCATTTCTATTGTTAATGTCTGCTCTTGCAGTTTAACTCTAGTAGAGCACTGCATGGAGATCACAGTCATTCAATCCACTGAAGGTTGCTTTGGATAAAACTCTTTACCTGATGTTTCAATCAAATTTTACTGAATCTATTATAGATGCAGAAAGTTATCATCTCATGGATTTAAGTTTATATTCCCCTCGTGTTTCTCAACGTCAATGTTTTTATGATTATTCCTCAACCATCAATAATAAAGATTGATAAACACAAACCTATTTGTTTCACAGTATCTTCATTCTTTATTCTGCATGGTTGTGGATCTGTCATCTTCTCAAGCTCCTCTTTCACCAGCATCAACATTATGTCATGAAGATTTCAGTTGTCACACATGGAGTGATTTCTCTGTGTGTTTGACTCCAGCATTTGTTGGTGGATTGTTGTAGGAGGAGCTTCACTGAAGATCTCAATCACTTTATGGGTGTGGCTGGAGATTTTAGAGAGGCTTTGTCAGTAAAACATTCATAGAGGAAGGGGTGCACTAAAATTTGGGTCTCGAAAATTTCAGTCGAAAATAGCATTATCGGTTTTGGACTGCCCCCAATCCTTGAGCAAGGCTTAGGTTTCCCCCTCCTTTCAGAATGTTCCCTGTAGGCTATTTTTAGGTTTCATTTTATAACCTAAAGAGAACTTTTCCAGAATGTTCCATGTGGGTTATTTTTAGGTTAGAGCTCAAAGTAGCCGGAAGTCATTCATTTTCAATGAGAGCCGGTGTCGAGCATATTACAACAATGTATGATTAACAAAGAAAAATAGTCAACTTTATAATTGTTAATATTAGGGATGCACCGAATATTCGGCCACCGAAAATTTTCGACCAAAAATGGCCCAAAAGTGGATTTTCGGTTTTCTGCCGAAAGACTTTAATCACCGAAAAAATACGGCCGAAATAATGTGATGACGCAAACAGAAACCGCGACCTGCACGTGCTTGTCTGAAGAAACATATCTGCGGTGTGGACTAGATTTTTCTTAAACCCGCGTCCGCCGAATTTCTGACCAGGATGCCCGCAACCTGTGAGTTCCACTCCCGCCCACGCCCGTAATGTTTGCGTTCAAACCCACGGATTTTCTCTGGGCATTTGTGTACAGTTTTCACAAGCTCCGACTAAACATTCGTTCAGATTAACATCCAGAATAACAGACATGAAACATGATTGCTTTTAAAGTAAGGGATGTGGACAAATGGTCAAATATTGATCTGCAATAATAATTAGAATGGAAAAAAATGATATTCAATAGTTTTTAATCCACCACCGCAGCATTACAGCTACTGCTCATTTAATCCTTTTTCACTTCACCTGTGCGGTCTTTTACAGACTTTAATGTAAAATATACATGAAAATTAATATGTATGTATTTCTGATTGTTTTGGTAATTCAGATTGCAGACTAATTCAAGTGTTTAGAGTTTTAATGCCAGGTTCATTCTTCATCTAGTGAAGAATACTAGTAATTTGATTAATGTTAATCTTACGTTCAATGTTTGCAGAAAAAAAATTGATTCTGCTCTTTGTGAATCGATTCTGAATCGACCAAGTTTTAAAAAACGATTAATCGAAAAATCGATTTTTTTTGCCCAGCCCTATAGCCTAGTTTATTTTGTTGTTAAAACGACACGAGACACACATGGAAAGCGAAACAGAGAACATTTATTTTATCTGTGGATATGGTTTTAACGAACCCGGTAACTGCAAATGCCATAACAGCAAACAATAGCTCCGTTTTGTGAAGTGTTAAATTAAGCTCGTAACTTTGCCCCCTCAGCAATAATGTATCAAGCCAAATTGCGTTATATGTAACATAATATTAAATTCAGATATATTTGTTAGATCCGTTTGTTGTTCTCACTGGATAACCACAGAGCAGAGTTTTTTCTGCAGCTGGCATTAATGAGAAAAACGGTTTTCACCGGAGAAGGTAGGCTAAATAGGATTTTCTTTCTAAACAAAAACATGTCAGACTAAATAAAGAAGATATTAATATTTGACTGAGGCTTCGATCCATGCGGGGTTTTAACGTGCATTAAAATGCCATAATTTTTTTATCAGCAATTTGTAACATTAACGTTAAAACAAAACCACAACTAGCACATCTCAGTTTTTAAATGTATACTGCATGGTAAACAAGCACCAAAGGATTAATTAAACAAACAGTTTAACTTTTAACAACCTGATGTGTCACTAGTAGCCTACTCACCAGTTTTTCCAGATGTGAGGCATATAGCCTATATAACTGAATTTGGGTTTGTTTATGCCACATGCTGTTTGGCTTAATTTTCTTCTCAAATTGTTTGTGTTGACTCCATTTCTATTACACGCAAAAATACCATAAGTGCAATGGTAATACTAATAATTGGCATATTTTCTTTCGGTGTTTCGGCTTTCGGCCTTGGTTTCCTCTTTTTCGGTTTTCGGTCAAGAATTTTCATTTCGGTGCATCCCTAGTTAATATTATGAAATAAGATGACGTATGCAGCTTGCAAATGCGACCTCCGGAGGCTACAGTTTTCGAACTGAGAAACGACCAATATCTTGCCTCATTGTTCCACCCCCAAGCCAGCAGGTCATCACTGATATCAGTTGCCTTCCCTTGCAAATAGCGCATTAACTCCGCATCTGCTGGCTGTTTGCCTTAACACGAACCTGAAGACATCTCACTGTGCGAGATTGTACTTTATATTTTAAATAATTTGTGACGTGCACACCACCGCAAGGCGCACTTCCCAACCGCTGGTTGCACTCCACCACCGCAGTGGTGCGGTGGTAATTACAAGCATCCCAGCCCTACCGGTCATAATATTTCTGTCTTCATCACGGCACCGAATAATGAAATGCATCCATAAGAACATGTTTGTCATTGAACGCAAGTAAATTAAAACAGTGGACAGTATGAGAGTTCATCATTTCTGCTCTGTATTGGGCTATGTCTGAATAATCCTAAAATAAAAACTGCATGTAAACAGGAGTGAAGAGGTTAGCTCCAGTCATGTAATTATAGTCAATATAGTTTTTAACAAAATTCTGCCCACAGGAGGACATCAGTCGCCAGCTAAGCTCAAACAGCTCTGGGTAAACTAAGCTGCGGTCGAATCACAACACACTGAACAAACTACACAATCGGAAATTGTTACATATTTCTGATGGGGTACTTTATAGAACAAGGAAGACATCAGACTGTTTTCAGGATAGTGAAAACAGCGGTATAGAGATGAGGAAATTGTGTGAAAAATAATGTGGTTTTATTCACACGAGAAACATGAACACATGTTATATTGTGCACTGTAAACACAATCAAAGCTTCAAAAACACAGAAAGAACGAGACCTTTAAAGAGAAGAGCAACCGTCTTTCCAGCCAAAAGCCAAGCAACTTTTGTTCTTAAAGAGAAACCTGACACGTTTGCTTAAACAAACAACAGTCCAATTTTCTATATGTATATAGCAGTTATATTAAAATGTGCATAGGATTGCACAACTGTGTTTTGCTAAATAGGCTATGTGTTTACAGTTTGAGTTTGGCTTAAAGCTGCAGTCGGCAAGATTTTTTTGATCATATATTCACTGAAACCGACACTATGCTCCGACAGAACAACATAAATTAGACTGTTTAAGAAAAAAACTGCGCTTCTACCCCCACCTAGAGCCTGTAATTTAGTTGGCAAAAATTAACCGCTCCCGGTTCATCTGGTCCAATCAGTGCAGGGCTGTGTAAAGTGTGCCTGTCAATCACAGTTCTTGCACATGTCACAGATCCACCTCCCCCACGTGCGCGTTACATTACGCTTGTTTCGACTTTATGTGGCACCAATAGAACTGATAGGCGGATGACACAAAAGTACAGCGAGAGCGATTAGAGAAATCATACAGAGAAGTCTAATTTCAACTCAACGGTACTTTTACGTCATCTGCCTTTCATTTCTTTCGGCACAGCATTAAGTCGAACGCTCGTCGAGGACGAACACAATGGGAGGTTGCTCAGTGACAGTGGCAGTTCGTGACTGCTCATCCGAGGATGCGCAAATTCAAAACAAGTGTTCGGATTGTCACGTGTGTGGTTCCCTTTTCCAAAATATGTGTCCTGCGTGTCCAGAGATCCTGTGTGCATCACATGTTGTCAAAATAAGTGCCTGCTGCACATGCGTCAAAACCGTTTTTGATAAGAGACGTTCACGTTCCCAAAATACACGCTAGACACTCCTTAACAGTACACTCTGATTACGCATGAGATTATGCGAGTATCTGGCAAACGTGAGCGTCTCTTTTATCATAAACCCTTTAGATGCACACAGGATCTCTCAAAGCGCAGGACACATATTTTGAAATTTCGAACCACATACATGACAAGGTACATACATGTTGTGACAAACTTCACATCGAGCATCCTCGAAAAAAGAAGTCACCGGCAGACACTGCTCGGTGGTAATGTGGGAGGGGGATGAAAATTGTAAAGATTCTCAATCTTCCAGAGTTGCCGACTGTAGCTTTAAGTTCCACTGCTGTTTTTGCACTGTTGTTAATGTAAGTAAAACAATTTACGTGCAACAGCAGTATAGAGGGTATGCACGTGACGTCACCTTCGGCGAGAGGGACTGCGGTTACGCCCACTGAGTACAATACAATACAATTTTATTTGTATAGCACGTTTTAAAAACAACTTACGTTGACCAAAGTGCAAAGTGCAGAGTAGGCAAAAGACAGAGCGGCAAGATTTATGTACAGTGTGAAATCTGCGAAAACACAGCGTCTAAATGGAAAACAGCTGTTGTACGATAGATTATACTAACAGATTTAACAAGAATTCAGAGCTATTGTTTTACAAACCGCAAAGAAACACTGAAAGGAGAAGTAAATGTATCGTCCACTGACCACAGGTGGGTTCAAGTTGCTAGGGTCACTATCAAGTGCAACTAAATTTAATTTAGCCAGTTATTTTGTTGAATGTTTTGCCACTCAAAGGAGAAGTAAATCAGTAGCAGTAGCCATATGTCAGGAATGTAAAATTTGGGGATAAAAAATCCTATAAAAATACATGAAATACACATAAATTAATGCTCTTACTCTGTTGTAATTGAAAAGTTCTGAGCCTTCATTAAAAAACATCCATTATGATGAGCCTTGTGTTCTACAAAGGTGGGATGGTTTAATAGTGTAAGTCCAACTAAATTCAATTTAAGCTGGTAAGAGTCAGTTTTACTGACGTTTTTCGTAGCAGCCACTATGAAACCCAGCCATTTTGTTGAATGTTTTGACATTCAAAAATGTAAGTGCAAAAGGTTTAAATATTCATCTGCTATCTTTAACTGTATCTCAAGAGAATCTGAACAGGTGAAAAATCTTCCTTGGACACACAAAAAAATGACAATGTATCGATGTTTCATAAAACTTTAAAGTGTAATCAAATTGAAGTTGTTTTAAGTCATGAAATGTAATGTGACACATTCTGGATGTCAAAACTTGTTCTTATACCCGTGTGAACACTAGAGGAACAGATATACAGTCATTTGCCTCTTTCACACAGAATTTCTGGTAAATTACCATGAATTTACCAGAATGAATTTACCAGCCGGGTTATGACCTTAATATCCACAGTCTGTACTTTGTTGTTTTTACATCTGTGGCAAACGCTGGTGGTCCCGAAGTTGCTCGTGACCAAACAACATTGCATTAGGCAACCTCAAGGAACCTGCGTTTGCACATTAATCTTCACAGAGAATGTGCTAAGGACGTTGGCATTTTGGCAAATAGATGGTAAGCTGTTTTAAACAACTTTGGTGAAGAAATGTGGATGTTAACTTCAGGTGTGCTCGACTTTTAAGCAGCATGTGTGTGGAAACATTCGTAAACAAACGGCCGTAAACGAGTCATCTGTATAAAAACGTTGTTATTGGCCCGAGCTGTCAGTGCGGTCTGACGTTGTCCGTTCTAAATGCTGGTAATCCTACATTTTTCGTTCACACATTGGGCTTACCGGTAAATTACTGGTAATCTTACAACCTCTCTTACTGGTAAATTGGCAGCACTGATTTACCGGAAAGGTTCTGTTCACACATGACCTGTTAACTGCAATTTACCAGTAAATTTCCAGTAAAGACTGTATGTGTGAAAGGGACTAATGAAAGCCACCAAGTCATACACAAAGTTGAGAAAAAGCAGGATCTCCTGAAGCATGATCTGTTTCGTGTATTTTAAATAGGTATGTTGCTAACTCTGCTGTTGCGGCTGACTTTTTGGTTCCGCTCAACGAAACTTAAGATTTCCTCAAATGGCATTGTGGATTGTGGAAAATAATGCTTCTGTTGGTTTGTTGATGGCAAAATATCTGAGTTTTTATTGTTAACACCACCAGAAGAACCATAGGTACCTTCTCGTTTTCATTCACCACCTTTCATGTTTAACTACTGACCGTGCAAGCTCGCCAAAGTCGTTTGTAAAATTGTCATTGTTTTTGATAAAGTTGAGTAAAGACATTCTTGAAATTGTAATAGACATTTAGTTTAAAGGCACAAAAGAGGATGTTTTGTTTTATACAGTTTTGCAATATTACTTGAAACTGTCTTTACTAACTGATAAAAGACTATTTATTAGGTGCACTGAAAGTAAAAATATTAATATATGTTACCTGTGCACAAGGTAGGGCCTTAAAAACTTAAGCCAATCGTTGACGCAATCATCACAATCATCATTGGCCCTCTGGCTTGTCAATCACTGCCATTACGTTTCTTGTGAGAGACGTGCACGCTCCAGTAACTTTACACAGGTGACGGAAACTCCATCGTAAGTTTCGGTTTGTTTTCCTTGTCGCTCCTGCTTTCCTCCTCGAATTTGCACCAAGGTAGAGAAGAATCCCGGAGGAGGACGCAAAGAAGTCGTCGCTAAGAAGAGGAGAAAATTGTCCGAAGAAAGTAATCTAACCAGAGTCGTTATTGGAGAAACATTTCAACGCTGGAGAGCAATGAAGGAACAGAGAGGTGTCAAGACAGACACGCAGTTTGCAAAAATTCTTCTTGACAGGTAACAGTGATTATTCTTTCTTTGGGGAATAATTATTGTTGTACTGTTATTCAGGTATATTGACGTTGTTCCTGTATTGTAGTTGTAAGGCAGTGACCAGTCTGCTACATGCTAGTTGAAATGGGAGTAGCATCGACTGAGCTAATATTACGTCTTATGTGTTTATTATGATATCATTTCACATAATGAATCCAGTGACGCGACACAGCATATGCCGGTGGTAAACAAACACTCGTGTTCAAATACTCGTGCACGAGTTTTGGAAGGCGTTCCCTAAAAATGAAATGTGAAGGAGGGGGGCTGTTCTTATGCATGCGCTCATTTCAAAAACTCAGTAACGGTCTTTGGATTCTAAGTCGGCGAAAACATCCTCTTTTGCGCCTTAAATTGCTAAACTACAAGTGTACAAAATTTTTTATAAATTTGAACGCCGACCACAGGAGTTTTACCACCCCCAAAATCCGCTTGAATGGACAAAGAATGTAAAGCAGCCGTATAGCCATGTAGTAGATGTCTGTATATATTAGAATGTGTGCGAAATGTAATGTTAATGTAAAACAATAAAATAGTTATGAATTGAATATTTTTGTGTTTAATCTAAAACTTGTAAAGGAGTTTAGATACAAAACCCTTTCGTTAAAAAGAAATGAGATCTTGGAGCCAATCTTGGGGTTAGCGATATTCTGAAATAAAGAGTGTTATTTGGTGCAATAATAAGTGTTTTTATTATATATCTGACTTTTAAGAAGTATAATATGTTGAGGATAAAGCAAACAGCTTATCCTGAAAGATTCAGGTCAATCTCAAAACTTTTATAAAGATTTTTTGCTCTAACTTTTTACTTTCATTATTCAGTCACACATTTTCTTGAATTTTAATGGAAAACAATGGGACAAAATAAAGTGATGATTTTCGAGTTTCAAATGGGCAGTATTTTGTTAATCTTAAACCCATAAATATTATATTGGTCTCATTTAAAAGCTTTTTTCAAGCTCTTTCTATCTGAACAACTACTTTTAGCATTTAACCATTTTGAACATTTTAGCAACATACCCATTTTAAACTGTAACTTATCAAATTTGTTTTAAATTTTACCACAGATTTAAAGTAATAAAGTACTTTTACTCACTACTCAAGAAACTGTACTATATCAAAGTGTATGAAATGTAGTGGATTTAAAAGTATAATGTCATAATATAGGAAAGTAAAAGAAAATCACAAAGTAGATGCTTGAAAATGTCCTTTTAAAAGCAACAGTACTTAGTACTTTACACCTGCATTTTACCAAACAAGCCTCATCCTATTTAAATCACAAACATTTGTGTAGCCCCCATTCTCCAAACTTACCTGAAACAGTCCGAAGTAATAACGAGTCACCTCCTCGGGGTAAAAATGCGGGCAGTACATCTGATTGCAGGCAAGATTTTCGTTTTTAAATCCTCCAAGAAACGCGAAAATCACGTCTTTTCTCCTCATAAATTTCCCTCGTCTCGTCTCTTCTTCTTCTCTTTCAACGGCGGTTGGCATCCAGTTTATAGGCGCATTACCGCCCCCTCTGCTCCGGAGCGTGGATCTGATAATAGGTCTACTCTCTATCTCACTTACTCATGGATTCCTTCTTTATTGTACAAAACATTTAATAAATAAAACCACATTAACCAAATACACACATACACAAATATTCAAACAATTTCCATTCATAGTTATAAATGCCTTTTTGTATCTTCTTTCAAAGCTTTGAATAAAAAAAAAAAGATTTCCCTCCAACCAATCATATTTTGTTTTACGGTCAGGGCGGGAACACAGTTGAATTAACTATTATAAAGTTGACTATTATTCTCAGTTATTCGTTAATTGTTGTAATATGCTTATGATTTGCGAATGTAATGCTCCGTTAACTTAAATTAACCAGACTTGATGACTTATGCAGCCTGTATATGCGACCTCCGGAGACTGCAGCCCTTTCGATTAAGAAACGGGCACTCTTGACAGTTGTCAATAATTCTTTACTAGGGATTCTCTTAATACACTTTGTGGTATGTCAAGGTTAATATTTGTCAAATTAAATTGATTAAAGCCGGTTTTAGCAGTAGTTTACTCCAGACGTGGCGTTTTGGTTCTTTCTGTTGCCGTGTTGGTTTGTTAACTACGTTTTGTAAATTCTGTTAATATAGCATATAGCTTTTCTTGAAATAATCCGGCTACATTCTTAAAGACGTCTTAAAAACGTTTGGAATAATACTATATAACCTATTATATTTACTATTAATTTAGTAATTTCCCTGGTTTTTCTTATTTCTTGTAAAGCTGTTTTGAAGCAATGCAACTTTGTAAAAAGCACTATATAAATAAATCTGGCTTGGCTTGACTTAAAATTTAATTTACACCCCATTTAGAAATTACAGATTTGTAGTGTGTGTGTGTGTACCTGGTAATTATCACGTTGTGGGGACCAATTGTCCCCACAAAGATAGGAATACCAGTGTTTTTGTGACCTTGTGGGGACATTTTGATGTCCCCATGAGGAAACAAGCTTAAAAATCAAACAGAATGATGTTTCTTGAAAATGTGAAGTAGGAGAAAGGTTTTTGTGATGGTTGGGGTTAGGGAATGGGGCAGGTAAGGGGAATAGAATATACAGTTTGTGCAGAATAAAACAAGTACACCTGACTGCAGCTTGCAGATCGGGGCGTGGATGACTCTAGGGAGGACCTGAACAGGCAGCCCCTCCCATAACGCGTATCATTGGTTAGTAGCACAGTAATGACGTCGACGCCACGGTAAACAGGAAATGCGGTTGAAAACGGTGCGATCTTTAAAATGTGCGCTACATCGCGCTGACGTTATGAAATAATACTTTAATAAAACGATTTATTATTAAAGAAAAGTATAAAGTAATAATGGAGTAGAGCATATAGTTTCAATTATGCCTGATCTAATGTGAACTTTTAAAGAATTTCAGAGTATTGTGTAATATCTGTGTAGATTTTAAAAGTTTTTCAGATTATGTTGCACTTCATTGTGTAATTACAAAATTACCGTAAACATTAATGGCACCTTATATATTTCGTATTTTAATCACTCCTCTAATAGTTCTTGTTTATTTTTGTGCTTAATATAGGCTATTACTAAACATTTATGCCTATAAAGAAGTTAAACTACATACAGTACGTTGTCAATCTCTGTATCCCATAGTATGCATGCCACTCAAAAACACCAAACCCATACCAGTGATAACTTTTATTTCAAAACAAAAATAATTGTTTAAAAGACATAATATACACATACAGATAATCACGTACATTAACCGTACACACACAATCTACACAGCCTGAAGTTGCCCTCCATCATTGAAAAAACAATCAAATGAGCAATAGCCCTGAACCTCCTTGTCGGAATAAAACCCATTCAGGACTCCCCTTCTGCCATCACCTACATATCCAGGTGGGCAGTCCTTGTATATTTCAAAGTCAACGAGTAGGGCACCCGGAGCTCTTGCCCATATTGTCTGGAAAATGCACTCCAGTTCACAACACCTAATTAAGATAAAATACAGAACAAACAATATTGAATCATTTTGAAGAAATTGGCAAATTGGAAATAGGCATAAACATAGTAAAGAGTCATGCAAGGAATTTTTTTATGTATATGTTACACATAATACAGGAAAATGTTAGACAAAATATACTTGAGTGTTATTGGCTTTGTCTGTAAAGTACCTAAGAGACTCACTTTTTGTTTATGAACAACATAAACCAGTTAAAAAAGTTTGTCAACACAAGCAACACAAGCTTAAATTTGACCTGAGAAAGCCTATCCTAAAAGTTTGAAATAGAAGTTTGAAGAATTTTTAGTTTGCAGCAAAGTAGTTTTCAAGCTGAAAGTTTTGAAGGCAATACCGTCTATCAGACACAGACAAACAGACAGATGGACGGATAGACATGACAGATAGGTAGAGATAGATAGACAGACAGATAGATAGGAAAAACAGACAGATAGATAGATTGCACAAACGAACAAACAGAAACAGATGGACATACAGACTTTCTAAAGTATCTTTTAAAGTACTCACAATTTAGATTTAAAAAACTTACTGTTTGGACATACAAAGGGGACCTTTTCTCAGAACTTGGGCTTGCTGAAAACGTCTCTGAAAACCTTGCATGTCAGGGAAAGTCACCATAAAGCCATATCGTCCTCTTTGTAACGACTCCCATCAGGATCTGCCCGAGGATGTAAGGTCAGGTGGCATCTGTTTAAAGTAGCAAACAGTCAGTCCAAAATGTAACTTTACATACAACTTATTAAAAGTGTAACTGAAAAATTGACAGGAGTTTATAATGCACTTACCTTGGTCGAATAATCCACAGGCCGGGGGATTTCATCACCTCTAAATTGGAGAGTAAGAACAAGAGTAGCATCATTTTCAAACCCCTGTTATTTAGGTTCAAGATTTGAAATGGGAACCAACACCTGCTTCTTTACGCTCCTCTTTTACTGGAGTTGCTCTTTCAGCATCTCTGACCTTCAAAAGTTTAAAATATAAAGTCTCATAAAAACAGTTTGTTCTTAATGACATCCCTTAGGACCATGATTGAAATCCACTTGTTTAGATCGATACATGTAATGAATTTATCTATAGTTAAAAACATTTATTTTAAAATGCTAAATTTAAGCATTTGGTAATTGAAGCTTCAATGAAAAGTATGTATTAAAAAAAAAAAGAAAACAAACAAACAAACATCAAAGGGGGAATTCTCCAAAAGCAGCAGACACTAATGTATGACAGGCTAAGTTAAAAATTAATACTGAGTTTACTTTTAATTATATGGGGGGTTTCTATTGTATAGGCTATTTCACTAACCTCTGTAAAATCAAAGGTCCCTACTGTCAGAAAGCTCAGTGAATACTGAAATGGTTTCCTGATCAATCAATAAATGTATACTTATCAATAACATATCAAAATAGTTTACATTTAAAAATGTATTCATAGAAAAAAGTCCTAGAATATAACTTTGTTGTTGTTACTATTAACTCTTAAATCCTATATTTCTTCTTTTGGTTCAGTTTTGCTTTGTTTTAATCATAATCCCACCAAACCGCACGCGCGCACACACGCACGGTCCTAGTTATTTTAACATCACACTAAACGCCACTTCAAAATTAAAAATTGTAAATAAAATAGAACAAAAACAGGAGCTTGTACTCACCATGCAGCGATAAACATCGGAAATGAAAACTTGCTATAATCGACGTCATGACTTCACGCCACTAACCAATGAGAAGCAGTGTGGGCGGGCCTGCACGTGCAGCACCGTCCTAGGTGCATACCCGCCCAAATCTGCAGGCTGCAGACAGGGGCTTCTCGAATAAAATGCATTACGTCTATGGAATGTCCCCACAAAACATGGAAACCAGTGTGTGTGTGTGTGTGTGTGTGTGTGTGTGTGTGTGTGTGTGTGTGTGTGTGTGTGTGTGTGTGTGTGTGTGTGTGTGTTTACATTTAATATTTAATTTACTTAAGATAGTGTGTTCTATATAAATCAGTACTACTTATTTCAGCACACTCTAACACATGTCTGCATCTAAGCTTACACAAAGGATTAGGTTATTTATTTATTCATTCAATTAATTGATTCATAAATAAATACATAAATGAGTTCATTACACATTTCATTCATTCACTCCTGGCTACTGCAATTGCTGATTGAGAAACATGGCATTGACCTTCAGGCCTTGTTCATTAACACAGTATGACAAAAAAAGTCTATTTCCTCTTGAACCTGAAATATGAACACAATTTCATCCTTTACTCCAGAGAATTCCCCGCTCAGGAACTTCCCGAGGGCATTTTGTTGATCATCTGCAGCACCTGGTAAAGTAAAGACGCAAGTTGTAAAAAATATAAAAATCACATGAAATGATATATGTAGAGTCTGTCATATACCTTTTAGGCAAACATCTTCATCAGCTGAATGCACCCCCACTCATTTGCACCTCCTCCAAAAAAACCTCACACAAAATAAAAAACAAATAACATACCACTTGTTTGATTGCAAACTTGTGAAAAAATCCAGCTTACTTCTATGAATTTTACTGTTAATGACATATAAGCATAAAGGGAAAATAAAAAAACAACACTGGAAGACGATCTAACAGCTTTGACAAATTAAACCTTCTTACCATTAAGATGTAGACACCACAGGAATTTCGTGTTCATACCATAATGCATAATGTGTAATTAAATGATCAGTTCTGTAGTCTGAGAACGATGTAAAGCAGAGTTGTTTTGTCATGTCATATTAAAATGTGCCACTTTAGATACAAACTATCTGTAAGCAAATGTCACTACTTAATTGTGATGGTAGCGAAGGCTACTCTGAAGTGTAGGGGGCTAGTTACGAATTAATATAGCAGTGTACCAGGGTGTCTGTCAGAACACAATAGAGAGCGTTAAATCAACATGAGCTGTTTATTAGGCACACAAAAGAACATACTGTACATTACATATGGGAGAGCCAGCATTCAGTATTTATGAGGTAGCACACACAGCACAGAACGCTGAATGAGAAGCACAACTTAATGGAGAGCAGAGCAGTCGTTGATGAAGGTAATGGTTATTTGAGAGCTTAGCCAGATCATAGGCAGGTGGAGATGTGGTTTCCCTGCAACAGATAACAACAGGATTCCCAAAGTAACACTAATGCACATAAACATACATAACATTAAAGGGGCGGTGAATTTGTCGATTTTATTGTTTTATACTGTTGTTTGAGGTCTACTTATGATGTATGCGTGATTCTTACATTCAAAAACATCAATAGCAATCAGTAATACGTTATTTTGTAACATGGATTAGTGGCTGTCTGGTATGGGGTTCCTTTTGTGCCAAAATTAAGTCGACATGCTATCTGTGTATGCTATGTGTCGTCTTCCATGTCTATGTGTCTGTTTACTGTCTATGTCTATGTGATTGCCCACATGACTCAACTTTTGTGTGTGTCAACTCAACTTACTCCTGTTGTCTTTCTTTGTTGTTTGACTGTGTCGTCTTGCTGTGTCAATGCAGCATGCGTCATGACTATGTGTCGTTTCCCTCTGTCGTTACCATGTGTTGTTATTATACGTCGTTTCCCTCTGTCGTTACCATGCGTTGTTTGACAGTAAACAGACACATAGACATGGAAGACGACACATAGCATACACAGATAGCATGTCGACTTAATTTTGGCACAAAAGGAACCCCATAAAAATCACTTTATTCAATTATTTATTTGTACAACATTTATATTTTATTTTTCTTGTCATGGTTAAAATGGAAAAATGAACAGATGCAAAAGTACACGGATCACTGATTAGCTTCAATGTATTTATTACAAAATGAAATATAATATAAAACCATTCATTAAAAGTACAAAATGTTTGTACAACATGAAGTAAACACAAAAAATCTAGTTTAAGTACAAAAGGCAGTGATTCAGTGTTAAGATTCTATAGAAAATATATGTGATTTAAGTTATGAAACTTAACTTTAACATCAGTTAAAATGATAATAACAAATAACAGACTTCATATGAATAAAAAAGAGAAGTAAATTGATGAGACCAAATGCCAGTTAGATGCACTATATTGACAAAAGCTTTGGGACACCTCTATTCTTAATCCACATGGTTTAATATGGAGTTTTGTCCACCCTTTGCAGCTATAACAGCTTCAACTCTTCTTGGAAGACTTTCTACAAGGTTTAGGAGTGCGTTTATGGATTTTTTTTACCATTCTTCTAAAAGCACATTTGTAAGACACTGATGAAGGCCTAGCTCGTAGTCTCTGCTCTAATTCATTCAAAATATGTTTTACTGGGTTGAGGTCACGACTCTGTGCAGGCCAGTCAAGTTTCTGCACACTCGCTCTTTGCTTTGTGCACTGGTGCACAGTCATGTTGGATCAGGAAGGAGCCATCCCTAAACTGTTCCCACAAAGTTGGAGCATGAAATTGTCCAAAATACCTTGGTATGATGAAGCATTAAGAGTTCCTTTACTAGACGTGATTGAAACATCTGAATTCAATGATTTGGAGGGGTGTCCCAAAACTTTGGGCAATATAGTGAATAGCCAAAGGGAATATTTCATGTTTAATGATCAGACACTGAAGGGCAGAGCAGCTGCACTGAGACAGCAGCAAATTTCAAAAGAACTTGCAGAGAGAAGCCTGCCCTCGGCGGAGTACACAGCACTGACTGCCCGTTGATCAACTTGAACTCACATATCCAAAATCATCAGAGGAAATTTTAATATATGCGCTTTCTTTACTAACTGACCACAGATTTAAAGTTTATTCATCTATATTCTCAACTAAACGGCTACATTTTATGACACAAAAAGAGTAATATTTCTAATATTTTGCAGGTTTTAAGCTTCAATGCCGTTGATGTGAAATGCATTCTGGGAAACTTGGCTGTCGTAAGTCCACACAAGTCACCTCCTGATGCATCCTCGATAAAATGAGTGGATCAAGAACACATCCTGAGATGTTATGTGAACTTGACTTGATGTGAACTTGGAATTGGAACTTGGGCCGCGACTGATGACGTTTCACAAGAACACAAGTACATACATCTTGGGCTTTTGTGCACATGTAGACTTTGAGTAAGGATCCTCCAGACAGTTTTATTAATAAGACCTCAGCTGATTTCTAAACTTTGTTGCCATATCCACACTGTTGACACATTAATGGTTTCTATCGAGTGTGAAATTTTGCGTGTCTTTTAAGGGCAGCTTTTGTTTTGAAACTCTTTTTACACTCATGGCATGTGAACGGTTTCTCTTCAGTGTGAGTGATCAAATGTGCATTAAGGCTTGGTTTTGTCCTGAAACTCTTTCCACACTGGTGACACACGTATGGTCTCTCTCCAGTGTGAATTCTCACATGTGCATTAAGGTCACGTTTCCTTGTAAAACTCTTTCCACACAGATGACATGTAAACGGTTTTTCTCCAGTGTGAAGTGTGATGTGTGTCTTAAGATTACCTTTACATTTAAAACTCTTTTCACACAGATGACACATGTAAGGTTTCTCTCCAGTGTGAGTCCTCATGTGTTTCTTAAGTTTACCTGCAGTTATAAAACTCTTTCCACACTGATGGCACAGATGTGGTTTCTCTCCGGTGTGAATCCTCATGTGTACGTTAAGGTTAGGTTTTGTTCTGAAACTCTTTCCACATTGATGACAACTGTAAGGTTTCTCTCCAGTGTGAAGTCTAATGTGAATCTTAAGTTGACTTCTATTTGGAAAACTCTTGTCACAGTGATGGCACGTGTTTGGCTTTTCCCCTCTGTGATTTTTTATGTGCTGGGTAAGGCCGGATTTAAAGGTGAAACTCTTTCCACACTTTTGACACTTGTAAAGTTTCTCTTCAGTGTGAACTCTTGAATGTTTCTTAAGGTCACTTGCAGTTATAAACCTCTTTCCACACTGATGGCACAAATGTGGCTTCTCTCCAGTGTGAATCCTCACGTGTGTGTTGAGGTGCCATTTTGTTCTGAAACTCTTTCCACATTGTTTACATGCATAAGTTTTCTCTCCAGTGTGAGACCTCATGTGCAACTTAAGATAACCTGCAGATATAAAACTCCTTTCACACTCATGGCACGCGTGTGGTTTTTCTTTCATGTGACTTCTCACATGAGTCTCAAGTTTACTTTTATCTCTGAAACTCTTGCCACACTCTTCACATGTGACAGGTTTCTCTCCGGTGTGAGTCCTCATGTGTGCATTAAGGTTTGATTTTGTCCTGAAACTCTTTCCACACTGTTGACAAGTGTAAGGTTTCTCTCCGGTGTGAATCCTCAAATGTTTCTTAAGGTTACTTGCAGCTGTAAAACTCTTTCCACACTGTTGACATGTGTAAGGTTTCTCTCCAGTGTGAATCCTCCTGTGTATGTTAAGGTGAGCTTTTCTTGTGAAACTCTTTCCACACTGTTGACATGTGAAAGGTTTCTCCTCACTGTGAGTCCTCTTGTGATCTGCAGGGCGTTCATCTTCTCTGAAACTATTTTCACACTTTATGTCTTCTGTCTTCAGAGTTTCTTTCTGTGAAACATTATGGTTTATTTTTACAATCTGATGTTTCTTATCCACTTCAGCTTGACTCTCCTCTTTCACTTCCATCGTATCTAAAATAAAGACAATAAATAGTTCATATTGATTGTTACGTATGCTGTGTTATGCAAGTGTTTTGTTGCTGCATATGTGTGCGTGTCTGTATGCTGTGTTTCAGGTTCCGGTTCTGATTTGACGATCCATTTGTCAATCTGCGGGCATAAGGGCTGACGTCACGGATTGCGCCACCAATCGCTGTTCACTGAGCTGTTTATGAATGGCTCAAACTTCAATGGCGGCAGCTCAAAGACATACTCTGGGTTGGGGAGAGATGTTGTGTTTGTCGTGCTCGTTTGTTTGGGCTTCTGTGTTTAATTAATGCTTGATTTGAAACGCGGAGCGTTCCCGCCCGCGGTACCGATGAAACTTATATTTCACGATGTCCTATTTTAAAGCTGTGTAGCCTGGTTGGAGAGGTCGTGAATCAGGTAAGTAGGTTGGGACCTACATTTGCACGTAGCGTTTTAATGTATTAGACACACTAGCATAAAGTTTGTTTTGTTAGATAGTGTGGTTTAGTTATAGCGTCTTGCACGCTGAAGATGTTTCTTTCTACATTTTCTTTTGTTAGATAGTTTAGCTTTCTAATCCTTAGTTAGTTTTCTTTTTGGTTATATTTGGTTCTTTGATTTAAGCTCCACTCTCTCGCTCCTTCCTCTCCTCCAGTTTGTAGATGTTTGTTTGTTCTTGCTACATTGTACATATTGTAAATATTTATTCCTTTATACTACTTTTCATACTTAACTTATATTCAAATTAAAAACTTTGCAATGAGATTGCTGGTTTGTTTGTCTGTCCTTTTGTCTTGTTATTTTCCTGTGGCCACCATTACACACACACACACACGGCTATTTTTGTTACGTCTAATACTAATATTCCTAGACAAATAACATCTAACTACAAGGGACGTAACACCAGAGTGACAAAACACATTTGAGATATCATGTATCCAGAGGCGTCATGCCCATTCAAACTGAGGGGGCAGTTGCCCCCTTGTTTTTTTGAGCCTCAAAATCAAAGAAGCGCCCATTAATCTGTTATTTGTCTTTTAATCTGTTTACTATACACAATATTATTAATTCTGTGCTGCATCCTTGTCACTTTTCGGACATTTTCGCCGTTTTGATAGTGTTTTGATCATGTTACATTACTTCTGGCGGCAGGCGCTGCATTCAGCGCAGTCGCTGACGTCATCAACGTCTGTGCGCTCACAAGCTCTTTGCTGTTGCTGCTGCATTTTGCTATCTGAGGAATTAAAACATGTAAGAAATGCTCACAACAATTCCAAACCCCAGTACGGTAATGTGCAGTTAACCTCCTATGTGTAGAAAATGTATGGTTTAAAATGTGACCGTCTCAACGTTATATTAGCAGAGATTTCTAGATTCATCTTCTTGGTACGACGCCAAACTTCGCCAGAGTCACGGGGACGCGGAATCACACATGTGTACATATGAGGTAAAGTTATGCAAAAACCTCTAATAATTTTTATCGAAACATTTTTTGAATCATTATTGAACATTAAACTCAATCACATGACTATAGCTTAGATAATTTTCACTGTTTATAAACTTTATGGATTTAAAATTACATTAATTTTATAGGATTATGCAGTTGCTGTGCAAAATGCCTTGACACAATTAAACAAGTCATTAAACAAAACGTAAATAAACAAAACATGCCGTTCCAGATGTAAATATGATGCCAATATGTCATTATTTCGATTGAATAGTATTTGATATGAAAGTTAGTCAACACTTTTATTTTGGAGGTTTTTGTCATGAAGGCAGGAAGGCTCAAAAAAGTGACATGGAAAAGACTGAAAGCTCTATAATATTTTGTTTGATGTCCGTGTATGCATAGGGATGGGAGAAATTAAGCTTTCGAATCTTCGAATCAATTGAACGAATTGCTTCGAAAATTGATTCAGTTTTTCAAAGCAGTTCGAAACACCACACACGCTGGCAACCCCTGCTGGTCAAAAGAGTGTAAAAGCAGATATGTCCAAACATTTTACACTTTTTTTACAAAGATAAATGTTTTATGAACTTGCATAATAAAACTGACCTGAGTTCACCTAAACATATTAGACACTGGTCATTTGTGATCAACTCCCCCTAGTGGGAAGCATCGGATTTTCGAAACGTTTCGAAACAGTTATGACATAATGAAGCCTCGTTTGCTAAAATCACGTGACTTGGGCCAGTTTGAAACACGGTCCGAACCACTGATTCGAAACAAAAGATTCGTAAATGTTTCTAAGCCTCATGAAGCAGTGCTTCGAAAACGACCATCACTATGTATGCACACATTTCTGTAAGCTGTGCACACTGTGCCCCCTTAAAAAATTTGGTGCATGACGCCCCTGCATGTATCCATGTTATTTTTAATGTGAAGTACATCATGTCATTTCTATTGTTAATTTCTGCTCTTGTAGTTTAACTCTTGTGCTGTGTTCAAACCCTTTAACACTTGTGATGTTTCCAATATCACCAAACATTGGATTCTATCTTTTTGTCAACTTGTTTTCTTTCAGTTAGGACTGGATGCTACCACGCCCCCATGTCGCCAGGCTGGGGAAAAAACTCTCAGAGGAAGAGCTGTAATCGGGCCTTAAAAGTTAGGCCCGAAATGTCCGGAGCCCGACAGAATGCAGCCCGAACCCGAACGTACATTTAGATTGACAGCTTTTTAAAAGCCCGAACCCGTTTACAGCCCGACATTATTTAAATGTGCGCACACACACAGCTTTTGTCAAGAATGAGAAATTTACACAGGTTTTAACATTATTTATTCATGACTAATAATCTACACGCCACTTGGAAGTTGAAACAAAGAAATAAGTAATCTTTAACATTGTAACATCTCATTCTAAATAGGCTTATGCAATACACTATAAATATGCCAATAAAATTCTTATTTCTTAACGAATTAAATTAAGATAATACATTCTGAATTAAGATGGGTATTTGGCAATAACGAAATTAAGAGGCAGGCTCCGCGGGATTTGCGTCGGCACTTCTCTCCATTACTGCCAACATTAGTCTATATCCTCTGTCTAAATTATGTAAGACTCGATTCATATTTAGTTATACATTGAAAAACCTACTCACCAAGATTAGGCTACATGTTTTTGATGAGGAAAATCATTAAATCCACTGTAAATGAATTCAGCGCGATCCTGCGCTACTGATTTGAACTTGACCGCTCATTTACCTCACAAAGCCGGAGCGGAAGCCCGAGCCCGCCCCGAGCCCGTGTAAAATGTTAGAAATGAAGCCCGAACCCGCCCGAGCCCGTCGGGTTCCGACGGGTCCCATCGGGTTCGGGCAAAGATCTTCAGCCATGGGCGTAGATTTAGGGTGGGACGCTAGGGACATGTCCCTAGCAATATTCAGGGAAGACTGAATTGTCCCTAGCAATAATTTCGACCAAACAATTAATCTGTATTTATTTATAACCACTAATTTCCTTCTTATTCTTGTGTTTTCTATTTTTTACTTATTATATTTTTTTTTCAGGAATCATTTAAATGAGACTAGAAATCTTTTGCAATCCCGTTCTGTAAAAATGACGCTCTATGTGGTACACAAACGGTTAACAGCTTTCGTTCTCTGCAATGCCCGCCTCCGTAACTCACATCGCTATTATGATTGGTTTTGCATTTCTTTAGTCCCGCCTCTCTAACTCACATTGCTAATATGATTGGATTAGCATTTCTTGAGTCCCGCCTCTCTAACGCACATCACTTTATGCTGGGCTTGTATTTACTCGCTACGTGTGATAGGATGGTTTCACTTTGTGCAACGCGCCAAAGTTTACTCAACAAGACGCGCGTGATTATTCGGGCTACAGGTAAGTGAGGAAGAAAGTATTATTATACCCACTGTAACTGTTTCATGCACAAAATACGGAACAAGTTGTGTCACATAATGATTCAAGGACAGTGTTTTCACCAATACACGACAATCCTATGTTAACCCTGAGGAGTTGCAAACTTTTGTCAACCTTTTATAAATGGGGTAGCAAGGTTATTTAGGGGGTCCCTAATCCATGAAAGAAAATAACCCCAACATGGTAAAAACATGAATTCATGTCATGATTGCTGAATACTTTACATTACTGCACTGTGGTCATTACTTGCACAGATGTAGACATAATGTAAGGTTGCATTTTAAACTTAAAATTATTTTTTTTCACACTGATTAACTGTCTGTTAATGAAAAGAAGATTTAATGTGAACTACAGAAACGTTAATAAACGTTGTTCAGGAAACAGCATGATATACATACCAACTTCAACACTGGGATTTTTTTTTTGCAAAATTAAATTAAGAATTAAATATTAATTGCATATTCTTCATTGTTATAAAGTAAATATGGTTATATCTTACAATGTGATGTTCTTTTTTTTTTTGACAAAGACTTAAACAGTTACTGTTTATTAGGCTCTAGGACATAACGAATTGTTTATTATAAATTTGGGATGGCCGGGGGTGGCGAGTCAGATGTTACTGAGTAAAGTGCATACTGAGTTGTCTGTTGTTTGTGTCAAGTAAACGGTGATAAACAGTTTTTGCAATGCAACCATTTTATTTATGTCCCCACCAATGCCAGAATCAAACCTACGCCCTTGTCTTCAGCTCTACTCAGAGGTGCCTCTAACTCTTTCCCCGCCATTGACGAGATAACTCGTCGTCAGTTAAGAGAAAACGCTTACCTGCCAATGACAATAATTTCATGGTTGCCTCAAGTTCGCCTCAAAAATCCTTTAATCCATGGTGTAAGGACAATTTCCTGAATAGGGATGGCCCCTCCTTGAAAAGCACAGCATGACTTAACTACATAGGCCCGAGAAAGCAACTCTCCACGATTCACAGTGGACTATATGAATGGATAACAACAGAATTCAATGTTAAAGGAACAGTACGTAAGAGATTTATATCAATTAATCATAAAATGGCCCTGATATGTCACTAGACATTAAGAAATCATTTTCATTTCAAATACTTATATCACTCACAACAGTGGTCCGGCCAGGATATTGTAATTTAAAAAGTGGAGTTGCAGCCCTCAACTGATGTTTATGTTGTCATGTTGTGTATTGGCCACCAGTTGTGTGATTGCAGTACCAGTTTTAGCCACAAGTTTTGTGATTGCAGTATCATTTTTGGCCACAATCCTACATACTGTTCCTTTAAAGTATAAGTAAAACCCAATATTCTTATTTGATTCTTCGTGTTTTAAATGGATTGTGAATTGACTTTTAATTATGACCTTCCTTCCTACCTGGTTAATAAATTGTGTTTGGATTATTCTGTGTTGCTATGAAAGTTATTGACATGACTAGTAAATTACGATGAATCCTTGTTACCGCAATGACTGAAATCAGGCTAGTACCTGACTAAAATCCCAGACTAGATGGCATAGTGGTACATCAGCGGATGATTTTGGAGATCTGACTAGCACTTGGCGTTAGTTTAAGTTAAATTAGATGCATGGAGGCTAATATAATCCCCATCAATCCGTTGGCCCAATGGCGGAATCCAATATGCATGGCAAAGGATTCTAGCGCGTTCTGTCTTTTCCTCCGCTTGCAGGTGACGTTTTGGCATTACGCAATTAAGGTATTGTTATCTGACTCCAAAGATAAAGTTAACATAAATCTGATTGATAAATACTTTTAACAGTTGCAGAATTTGAGTGGATGTTTGGTTATTCTGATTTAGCACTACTTGCTATTGCATCCATTCATTCGGCTACACATAACACTTTGGACTCACGCACCGGCAGTTTATTAATTTTTAATAATCATGCGAACCCACGATCACAATCGAATCAGGCTTGGTCGCTGCTAGAGGATAAACCATATGCTCAGAAGGCCAC
Organism: Paramisgurnus dabryanus; assembly: GCF_030506205.2. Taxonomy (NCBI): domain Eukaryota; kingdom Metazoa; phylum Chordata; class Actinopteri; order Cypriniformes; family Cobitidae; genus Paramisgurnus; species Paramisgurnus dabryanus. The sequence continues at coordinate 14,472,153 of NC_133339.1, read as the reverse complement.
CTTTTATGCGTGCTCATCTCTGTACATACTTTATTTAGTCCCCATAGAGGTGAAACTTAAGGTAAAACTCTTCAAATGTAATTTCTAAATAATTCCCACAAATTCCTATTTAGTTTGTATTATATTCCAATTTGGAATATTTCCAAAATTCCCCAGATTAAGTTCCAAATGAAAGTTTCTGAAAATATATTGGAAACTTTCCACCCCTTTGCAACCCTATCTGTGAATAATTTGGCAATATTAAATATAGTGTTGATCACACTAGTCTAATTTAATGTTGAATTAGGAAGTTTGTTTTAAATTGCTTTCATTCTGTACACTGTAAAAAATCTGTAGAAATAACAGTGTTATTGCAGCTGGGTTGCTGGTAACTTACCGTAGATTTAAATGTATGTTATTTACTGGCAACATTTTGTTAAAAGTTAAATGAACATTGAACATTTATAAGTCTTATAAATAACAGCATCAAGCAAAGCATTCTGGGAAACAAAATCCGAAGCAAAAAACAGAAAAAAGTTGATGAGGATTTCTGGTTCCCAGAATGCTTTGCATGAGGATGTTGTTGTATAGTTTTAGACTGTAAAAATAAAAACTTGTTAATATTTAAAATTGATTGAACTTTGAAGAAACTCTTGCCAGTAAATAACATAAATTTAAATCTACAATAAATTACCGCCATCCAGCTGCAAGTAACACTGTAATTTCTACAGATTTTTTACATTGTACAAAATTAAACAGTGTCACACTTGTTGTGGTGATCCTGGTCAAAAATTATCGGCCATTTAAAGTGAAGGTAGAAGATCACAAAACACATGCAGAAATTTATTTTACAATTGTGCCATTTCCCATCAAATCCAAGTCGTTAAATTTATCTATTTAAGAACAAACCAAAATAAAAAAAAGCTGTGAAAAAATGACATCAACTTTGTGTGAACGCATGTAAATGATGCATGCATCTAATGCATTTACTGAACGTATGCACATGAATGACAATAATCTATTTCATGTGCCTAGGTGCTTTGCATTTAAAAAAGACAGTGCTTGTTTAGACATCTTTTGGGGCACACAATGTGCATCTCTTCATTTTCTCTCGTCTGTTTGAAACATTAGAGACCCCTGGTTATAAACTATTTTCTGTAGGCCGGTCATTTATGACCAGAAACAAGGTGGGGCAGAGGATAATCCCAAAAGCGAAGTCTTCGTAAACAAAGTCAATAAATTTCAGTCTGATGCAATAACATATTAAAGATAAAGATTGAAACATAGACACCAACCTATTTGTTCCTCAGTATCTTCATCCTTTATTCTGCATGGTTGTAGATCTGTCATCTTCTCAAGCTCCTCTTTCACCAGCATCAACATTATGTCATGAAGATTTCAGTTGTCACACATGGAGTGATTTCTCTGTGTGTTTGACTCCAGCATTTATTGGTGGATTGTTGTAGGAGGAGCTTCACTGAAGGTCTCAATCACTTTATGGGTGTGGCTGGAGATTTAAAAAAGACATCGGTTTCAGTATTTAATCGATCCAGTTTATGTCAGATATACAAAAAAATCCCTATATGAAAAGATCAAGATAAAAAAATAAATTACTTGTAAATCCAACTTGATTATATTTAGTTTCTTATTATTTTTGTAATATTTGTAATATATTTACATTTAAGTTCAAAATGTGTAAATATTCATCTGCTTATATCTTACTGTATGTCAAGAGAATCTTAAGCACATGCACATTTTACAATAATGCAGTGATATAGACGTGCCTCCCATTAAAATGCTAAAGTGAGTATGCTCCGCAAAGAGACGGCACAGTTTGTATAATATCAGAGTGTAATATCAGGTAAAGCAGCAGTCTTGGTAAGCTTTAGTCAGCCGAAATTTCTGCCCATCCCCACTAAAGATTGTAATTTATTCCCCAATCTGTACATGAATTCGTGATCGCTTTAGTCTCATTTTAATGAAAACAGTGGCATGCTTCGGCTCTGCGCTGTATTTTACGATGTTAATAAGCTCATTAAATTCATTCAGATTTACAAGATGTGTACATTTACTGATAGATGACATCTGTGTAGTTAATTAACATAAAAACTGTTTATATAATGTAATGCAGGAGCAATACAGACGTTTTACCATCCACTGTATGAAGTCAAATGTTTATGTAGGAGACTAAATGCAGTTACTTGATAAATAATTGTAATTTATGCGTTTAATTGTGTAACTATCTAAAATGTATGTGGATAATTTATAGTGCATTTATATTATTTGGGGATATTTTGAGAATAATACCTGTTTTTTGCATCTTTATCTTTGAAATGCACGGACCTTTAATTACTAATACTCTTGCGAGAGTGGTAAACGAGAGTTGTGAAGTTTTACTAAAAATAAGTCAGGTAAGCGGATAGTGGAGCCGCATAGTTTTTTGACCTTTCCCTCTCTTTGATCGTTAGCTAATCATTTTTATTTACTGTAATATTCCTGTGCTGAAGTTTTTTTTTCTCAACCAAGTAAAGGATATAGTTTTTCTACGAGTGGTACTGTGGATTATTGGACGAAGGGAGTGGATAAAGCGTCAAGCTAGGGCTTCATTTATTGGAAATCTACAGTTTATCTCCAGAGTTCTTAACACCCATGAATGCATTCTTCAAAAAACATTATGTTTCGTCTTGTAGTATTACATTCATCTGAATACAAAGTCTTTTTTATTTAAAATATATTGTGGATGTGGCATTAGATGAAAATACATTAAAGAAATGTAGAACAAAAAAGTAAAAAGTACACAAATGTTATAGCCATCTTTTTAAAACAATGGTGTAATGCAGTAAAATCATAGTACTCAAACACTGATGTGACTGAAACAAAAACATTTCATGAAGACTGATGACTCTGTTAACAATTCTATTAACACTATTGGGTGTTTTTTCACTGTGTTATTGCCACAAATGAAACAAACTTTCAAGAAAAGCGAAAAAAGCCTGATTTCATTCTCAGCAAATATGAATTTAAAGGCACTCTAAGCGAATCTGTACGACGTCACTTTTTGTTGATGTTTGAACTGTTTTCAAACAAACGGATTGTAGCTAACTCCTGCCCCTCCCTTCCGTACTTTCATGAACGCGCCTAACCCCCACCACCAAATCCTTCTTGTCGTTTATTGGCTGAAACACTTTGTTGTTTCGTGTTGGTAGGTTTGGCCACTATGTTTTTTTTGCCGTTTGTGGACCCTGGGCTGTCTACAGAGATCGCGTTTTTGTACAGTTGGATCAGTGGACATTCAGCAAGCAAATAGTGAGGAGATGTTTGCTGTATGTAACAAAAAATGTTTTATGGTCTAAAACGTGTGAATTCGCTTAGAGCACCTTAAACATAAATGACTACATTTTTGCTCACCAGTCGATCCAGAGCTATCATCTGAAGATCAGTGACGCTTGTGTTGAGCAATGCATTGAGGAGAAGTGTGATGGAGAAACTACTTACAAAATGTGTTTTATAAAAAATAATCTGTAGGTCTGTATCAGTCTTTAAGACTTAACAAGTCTTTATCTTTACAGAATAAAACTATAAAATAAAAGCCTCATGCAAAGCATTCTGGGAACTAAAAATCCCCATCAACCTTTTTCTGTTTTTTCCTTCAGATTTTGGTTCCCAGAATGCTTTGCATGAGGCTCTTATTTTATGGTTTTATTCTGTTAAGACAAAAACTTGTTAATGGTAATTTGCCAGTAAATAACAAATTTAAATCTACAGTAAGTAACTGACAAACAGCAGACAATAATACTGTAATTTCTACAGACATTTTACCAGTGTTAAAATAAGTAAATAAACATGTTTAGCACTTTATTCACTTTTATTAGTACAATGCTATTTTTGAACACAACTATTAATGCTAAGATAACAGTGTTCTGTGTGCCGAACAGATTCAAAGTGTGTGACAATCATTTTAGTGGTCATACAGTTATAACTTTTATTACTGGGGTCAGCATCACATGTAATCGATAATCAAGAAAAAACATTTGTAAAGTGATCTGATGTAAATAGAAACAGTCATGAAATATCAGAATAAAAAATAACACTGCATATGTTTTTAACTATTTGAAGAGGGCCTGGGATCATATAGACCCCCAAAAGACCATGAAACAGAAGCGCAGTAACAAAGCAGTGCTTGACACATCAGAACTGTTTTCACAATCGAAACACATAACATCTCTTGAGTCTAATTTTTCAGAAATATTCAACATGTTAAATATTTTAAATCAGAAATACTGATAAGTGGGGGAAAGTTGGAACCTCAAGGACAAGTGAACACTTACGCTGTAGTCACGTGAAACAAAATGATAACCAATCAGAAAACGAGCTGATGAAGACGAAACAATAACAACAGCAGTTATGGCGCAGCAGGAACAGTCCAAAGTGAGGTGCAGTCCACAGTATTAATGACATTTCTTTATGACCATTTTCCTTCATGTTTGTTTACTGTGAAGATTTTGACGCCTCAAACACGGCTGGTGTGAACTCACGGTAAGACTTTACATATCAACTCATGACCACTCGTGTGTATCTTCTGATTTAATGTCATAATAAACTCATAACTGCACAAAAGAGTTGAATGTCTTTTCTTCAGAATGTAAGCACTGGTGATTTCTAAGACTTGCTTTCCACATAAAACTCTTTCCACAATGAGGACATGCAAACGGTTTCTCTCCAGTGTGAAGTCTCATGTGAGTCTCAAGGTTAGCTTTTGTTGTGAAACTCTTTCCACACTGAGGACATGTGTAAGGTTTCTCTCCAGTGTGAAGTCTCATGTGAGTTTCAAGGTTAGCTTTTGTTGTGAAACTCTTTCCACACTGAGGACATGTGTAAGGTTTCTCTCCAGTGTGAAGTCTCATGTGAGTCTCAAGGTTACTTCTATCTCCGAAACTCTTTCCACACTGAGGACATGTGTAAGGTTTCTCTCCAGTGTGAAGTCTCATGTGAATCTCAAGGTTAGCTTTTCTTCTGAAACTCTTTCCACACTGAAGACATGTGTAAGGTTTCTCTGCAGTGTGAAGTCTCCTGTGAGTCTCAAGGATACCTTTTGTTGTGAAACTCTTTCCACACTGAAGACATGTGAACGGTTTCTCTCCAGTGTGAGTTATCATGTGTTTCTTAAGGTTACCTGCAGATGTAAAAGTCTTTACACACTCATGGCACGCATGTGGTTTCTCTCCACTGTGAATTTTCACATGTCTCGTGAGGTCACTTGAAGATGTAAAACTCTTTCCACACTGTTGACACGAGTATGGTTTCTCTCCACTGTGAATTCTCATGTGATTCTTAAGGCTAGATTTAACTGTGAAACTGTTTCCACACTGTTGACAAGTGTAAGGTTTTTCTCCAGTGTGAATCATCATGTGATCCTTAAGGCTAGATTTAAGTGTGAAACTATTTCCACAAAGATGACACGTGTAAGGTTTCTCCTCACTGTGAGTCCTCTTGTGATCTGCAGGGCATTCATCTTCACTGAAACTATTTTCACACTTTATGTCTTCTGTCTTCAGAGTTTCTTTCTGTGAAACATTATGGTTTATTTTTACAATCTGATGTTTCTCATTCACTTCAGCTTGACTCTCCTTTTTCACTTCTATCATATCTAAAATAAAGATAAATAGTTCATATTGATAAACCAGAATGACAAAACACTTTTGAGATTGTCTGACAAAAGCAACATGTCATGTATCTGTTATGTGTCATTTTTCAATGTGAAGTACGTTATGTTGTTTCTATTGTTAATGTCTGCACTTGTAGTTTAACTGTAGTAGAGCATTGTATGGATAAATCAACCTGATCTCACAAAGTTCTGTGGGATAGTCACAGAAAAATGTGCAGATCTGTGAGAATGCCACAGAAAAATGAGCAAAAAATTCTGTGACTATCCCATGGAAATTCGTGTGATCTGGCTCATCAATTCCCAGAGATCACAGTCATTCAATCCACTGAAGGTTGCTTTGGATAAAACTCTTTACCTGATGTTTCAATCTAATTCTACTGAATCTATTATAGATGCAGAAAGTTATCATCTCATGGATTTTAGTTTATTTTCCCCTAATGTTTCTCAATGTTTTTATGATTATTCCTCAACAGGGGCGCCGCTAGCAATTTTGGGCCCTATGAAAAAATAGGGGGTCAGGCCCCCCCATACCCATTTCGTACCAAACATACAATCCAACCTACTGTAGCTATTCAAAATCTTTGTCTGTAATTTAATAATACAGAACTATTTATTTTGATATTGTTTTGACCACAGTTATCAGTATTTATAGATACCTAAAATGTCTGCAGCTAAGATAATTTATTGTGCAATGCAAATTTAATTGAAAAATACAGTACATTAAATCAAATATTCAGAGAAAATGCAACATTCTTAAAGATTAAAGATAAATGTGACCATGCCTGTGAAAACCCAGCTGAAGTATTTCTTTGTGATTTACTGTTTTCCACATAAAATCATCCTATATAATGTAAAGAACATTTGTGAAAATATAAACTTGATATCTTTAATGTTGGCTGAGTAATGTCATATCAGCGATTGAAATCATAGTGAAATTAATGCTTGAAATTAAACTGTGATGCTTTTTATCTCACAATAAGATTTGAGGCTTTAGTCTGATTTTCAGAGACAGTCTCAGTGACATACTGTATACTTGAGCTGTTACACACACGACATTGTAACATTTAAAAATGGCGAACAACAACAATGCATCTTTTCTATGTACATTCTGTCTGAAATAAGACTGGGTTAACAATGCTTGACCAAAGCGGCGTGGTGAGCTTGAACCTGCTTACATTACGAGGCATTTTTTGGACCCAACATTCAATAAGAAAATTCAACTGAAGTAGCCACCGTTCAACCTGAAGATGGCAGCACTCAGACGTTTTTACACCAGTATTGAAACACTTTATATCCAAATGTCAAAAAACTTACTAAAATCAATGAACAGCACTAATAAAACCCCATTCTTACAGATCATTAACTAAAAAAAGTTGGTTTAGGGTTGAGTTATTATTTAAGAAAACAGCTATACTGTTATTAAATGAGACTGTTTTTTAATCAACAGGGCTCTAAAATGAAATGAATGACAACTATAGCAGATTACGACATAGATTTCCATTGATTTCTTAACCCTGTTGCAAGTTGAGAAGCTTTAATATACATAATTTGACTAGTTTAGCCTTAGTTGCATTTCAGTTTTATCACAACCAACTCGATTTAAGACTGCATAAAAATCCTTTCTTTGCATATTGCGTTACAAAACAAAACAGTGTGTAACCGATCGCATTTCTAGTTTATGTTAATTAGCTTATACGGGCTACGTTAATTTAAACAGCTTATAAGGGCTGACTTCGCGTTAGAATCATAACACAAAACAGGGAACGTAAATCCCCTTGTGTTTTTTTAAACTGAGGTGAACAGAGCTAAGACTTTACAGTGGAAAGAAAACTGCATTGTATTGCTCCAGCGTCACATTGTGTAAACTGCATTTATAGTAAGGAAGTGCACATATGCAGATATCATAGGAAATAGCAGTAAATACACACACCTTGTTCTCTTCTGAAGTTCACGCGCACTGTGAGACCGTGGATTGAAGACGGCGCTAAAACGCAGAGTAAAGACGGGGCGGAGCTAAGAGGGCTCAGCTTAAGGGGGTTGCGTGTGCGGCACAGTCCTTGGCTGGGGCCCTCAAAAGTTCATGGGCCCTTAGAATCGTCCTAACTTTTCCCCCCTTTACGGCGCCCCTGTTCCTCAACCATCAATAATGAAGATTGAAAAATAGCCACCAACCTATTTGTTCCTCAGTATCTTCATCCTTTATTCTGCATGGTTGTGGATCTGTCATCTTCTCAAACTCCTCTTTCACCAGCATCAACATTATGTCATGAAGTTTTAGTTGTCACACATGGAGTGATTTCTCTGTGTGTTTGACTCCAGCATTTATTGGTGGATTGTTGTAGGAGGAGCTTCACTGAAGGTCTCAATCACTTTATGTGTGTGGCTGGAGATTTTAGAGAGGCATTGTCAGTTAACAATCATAGGAGGTAGAGGTGCACTGAAATTTTGGCCATAGAAAACTTTCAGCTGAAAATTGCATTATCAGTTTTGGGCTGAAAAAAACTGCCAAAAATGAATATTGCCCCAATCCTTGAGCAAGCACTTAGGTTTCCACCTCCATCCAGAATGTTCCCTGTAGGTTATTTTTAGGTTTCATTTTATAACCTAAAGAGAACCTTCCCAGAATGTTCTCTAATAAAAACTTTTATAATGGATGGTCTTTACTAACTGTGCCTTCAGACCGCCACCGGCGAGAGCGTCAATGTAGCCGGAATGAATTCATTTTCAGTGAGAGCCGGCGTCGAGCAGTGGTGCGGCACATCATTTACGGTGTGAGCGTCGAGGAGAGTTGAAATCAGCTCAACTTTATGGTAATGAGCTATGACGCGGTTCAAAGGCAACCAATCGGAAGGTGGAAACCTCCACTGGAGAGGATTCCAGACAATGCATTCGAGGGTCAGAGCGTCCACTTCACCTTTTCTATAGCGTCGTTAGTAGAGCAGCCAGACCTTTAATTGATGCTTTTGCTGGTGGCGGTGTGAAAGCATAGTAAGGCAACATGGTAAAGATTCCAGGGCATCGCAGTGAATGCCTGCTTTGCTGGCTAACCAGCAGGGAGCGTTATGGAAACAAAATACAAATGTTTCCAGAACGTTCTGGGAACCAGAAGTTGTTAGCTGGGAGAGCCATCTTACATGCCAATTAGGGGTGCAACGGGTCACAAAACTCACGGTTCGGATCACATTACGGATTTTGAGGCACGGATCGGATCATTTTTCGGATCAGCAAAAAAAAAGTATGGGAAAATTCTAATAACAAATCAAGAAATTACAAACATTTATAAAAAGAACAAGGTTGCACATTAAGTAAGGTCTAAAATCATTAGTTACAGAAATCAAATGAATAATAACACTGCATTTATTGTATTAATTAAATGTAATTATTATTTTTTTAAAGCTTCAGAAGTGATTTTCTCTTTGTCTTGGGTTGTTTGATTAACATTAATGACACAGACTTAAGTAGGTCAATTGAGCTTACTGTCTCTTTAAGACCAAATGTGCACAGACTGCATCTCTCTGTTTGTGCACTACCGAGTCCCCTTAAACGAGCGCACAGACACAGACAAAGGGTGAATTACAGACGGCGCAGCATTACAGTCGTCCCACATAAAAACGTTACGTTGTTTTTCATTGCTCTATTAGCCAAATGTATTTTAATACACTACAGTATGAGAGAGAGTAGCGCAACTCTCTGAAATTTAAACATCAAGAGTTCTGATCTTTGAAGGATGATTACGTCTGACTCGAGCTGGACCGGACGCATTTAACCGCACGCGTGCGTTTGTGCGTAAAGTAAACTGATCACTTTAGCGCCGTTTTGCAGTTAAACTGTTTAAAATCACTTGAATGTTAACATGTGCAAACCTTTATAACACTTACAAATTATAAACTTTCCCTATTTAAATTTGCGTATTAATCCGCGAATCACATGCGAGCCGAACCGTGGGTCGTGATCCGTACGGATCACGGATCAACTGCGATCCGTTGCACCACTAATGCCAATCACATTGCTTGATCTGTTGTGTAGAGCAAACATTCACATAACCTTTCTGTGCTCACCACTGCTTGCACGGATTGTGCGCAGGTATTTATCTGCCCCAAGTACGAGCACAGACAATGACAACGTTTACATGCACCCTCATAATGCGATTATAATGGGATTTGGCAATACTGGGATTTAGGGTTGTAACAGTATGACATTTTCACAGTATGATAATCGTCTCAGAAACTATCACAGTGTTCGTAGTTTCAAGGTATATGTTATAAAATTATTAGTAGTGTTATAATCATCAGCTATAATGACCCTTAAATGAATGAAAACAGATATATCAAAAAAAAACTTTTGAAAAAAAAAAGAAAATAATGCTGCATCACTCATTTGAACAAAGTTATTTCTCTTTAGATTTTGCCTATGTATAATCAACTTAAAATTGATTTGTAATATAAATCACTTAAATGTGCTTTAGTGTTTTAAGAGAACGAGACGGAGAGCGAGAGGTTACCAGCGTTCACATTAGGGCTGTGACGGTTAGGATATTTTCTCACCGTGGTGAAGCATAAAAAAATCATGCGGTTATGCGGTTAACCGCACAACAGTAACCCCCAAAGCCCAAAAGCACAACCCCCCACCCCCGCAAAGCATCGTAAACGTCTTCTTATTTATTATTAAAACAACAAATTATATTAGCAATAACAACATAAAATAATATTTTTTCCATAGGTATAATAAATATATATATATATATATATATATATATATATATATATATATATATATATATATATATATATATATATATATATATATATATATATATATATATATATAATAATTATATAATTTTTTGTCATCGTTTATAACCCATTTTGTACAATACATTTCATACAATAGCAACCTGAAAAAAACTAGAAAGAACATGCCGAGCTTAACATTGTTTCTTGTAAGCAAAACCTTGATTCCAATTTCTTTATACATTTTTAGAGTGTTTTTCGGGAAAACCCTGTGGATATAACGCACTCCTCCAAACGCAACGGGTTGAACGTTAAATAATTTATTGCACAATAAAATGGGTTACAAACAATGACAAAAACTGTTCCATAATTCATATTAAACTCAAAACAAAAGAAAATAAATACTATTTCATGTTACTATAGTTAATATGTTTAATTATAATTTTTTAAAGCAGATACGAAACAAAATAACGTATTGCATCATCCCGTAAATAACTGCGCAAAACTTATGGATACTCCAATCAATGCTTTAAATTACTGCTGTCCATTTACATAATCAAGAAGATAATAAAACATTTTTGATCCCGAGCTGGAGAAATTAGTTTACAGCATTAACGGGTCATGCGGTCAGTAAGCCCTCACCTGCCTGACTGCTGTGCTGTCCCTTTGGTACTTCGCTTCTCTCGCAAAAGTCTTGGAGATTTCCAACTGTTGTTGCTGGGCTGAAGTTTTATGCTTTACTAAAGGTATGTGTGGTGCTCCCAAGTCCGACAAACGCCACATGATAGTTAATCATCACAAGATGTGATTTTAGATAGTGGCATTTCCTCGCAACGATAGTCAGACATATAGGTCTACAGCCGACCGCGCTAGCCTTCATAACTATAGTTGGCATGTTTGACCATTATAGTTTTAAATAATTATGCTATTATTATCAGTACCAACGCGCATTTCGTGCTGCCCGGTGACCTTCTTGCACCTGAATAATGTAATGCACGTGGCTGTGAGATTTCCTTGCACTTGAGATTTTGTTATTCGCGCAGTGAGTGAGTTGGTACAGTTCCATGGCGTGCAATAAATATCAGAGCACCTGGGCATGACGCGCTTAAAGTAATGGCTTCATGTTTAAGAAGATTGCGCCCGTGACAGTAGGCTATTGTGTGTATTTAAGTACTGAAACTAAGTAATTAAATAACAATTATAAGACATGCTCACATAATAAACCCTATATATGTTTAATGCACCGTCCCTCCCCCTTGTGCGGAAAGCAGTTTTTTCTCTAGAACCCTTGAACACTGGATGGAAGACAGTAAATTATGATTAACAATGACTTTTGTGTATAGTTCATATCATACAGAATATGACTTCTGTAACTTTCACCAGCAAAATAAAGAAAATATAAAAAAGTGCGATGATGACGATGATGAACTCAGCACCGCGGTTGGCATCTCATTACTGCGGTGATGCGGTGACGCGGTTATCGTCACAGCCCTAGTTCACATGTAAACAAAACAGACATGTGCTCTTATAAACAGTGCTTTATCAGGCATTATAGTGAGATTTAACGTCAAGAAAATGCCATCAAGACTTTTCTGAAGACAGTTCACTTCAGAGGTGCATTTTTATAACAGCTTTGTGTCCGTAAACAGATCGGCCGAAAATTAAACACACATCCGTTTCCGATTTATGGCCGATTTTCATGACTGGATTTTGGGATTCCCTCTGCATCACAGAAATAATACTGCTTTAAATTATAAACAAAACACACCTTTATCTGCACAGAGGGATGTGTTTGCGAACATATGGTAGCACATGTTCGACGTATTTTCTCCTTTTGCAGCCACTCTTTATCCACATTTCTTGCAAACTGGATATCCATCTTTAAGGACAACACATGCTCATTTTTGGGATACCCAAAGCATTCCCATAATGCAGATTTTAACTTTTTCTCAGCAGGGGATAGAGGTTAGATTTTGTGTTCTTTGGTTTGAAATTTTCTCTGCTGTACAGAGAAAAGCTATATGAGTGGTGTCTAGCAGTCACGTGAAATGAAGTATATATGAGCAGAAGCACAGGTGAGATCTCCTTTATTATAATTTTTTCCAAAATCGGTATTAAGCAAATGTTTACGGTATGATAATCGTGCATGTTAATATCATGGTATACCGTCATATGGGTATACCGTTACAACCCTACTGGGATTACACTTAACCTCATGTAAATGCAATACTTCGAGAAAAATAATGCGATTAAACTCTTAATCGCAGCAAGTATAATGGTATTAAAAGAGGTGGGGTACACCATTTTTAATTGCAGTATGCCTCCATGTAAACACACCTTAAACGCATCTATACCGCACCAACTGAAGTGCGCAGGTGTTTTAGTCATGCACCTTAAGTTTGTTTTAAACTTGACATTAGAAAGTTTTTCCTGAATAATGTCAAATATGTAAATAATAAGGGTGTCACGATTTCGATTTTTAATTTCAAAATTAAGTCACAACCTCGAACTTCGAATAAAAAAAAAATGGGATCGTTGATGCTGCCACGCCCCCATATCATGTCCGGTCGGCTTGCCAAGCGGGGGAAAATAAACCTCTCAGAGGTGCCTTTAAAAACATCGGTCCAGCGGAAAGCGATTTATATTTTAAACACGAGGGATGTATTGCTACAACTCCTTGAAATGCATATCATAAACAGGATTACTACCTAGTGATCTGCCTTCGGACAGAGACCCAGCTCTCTGCACGTGCGAGAGAGAGCCGCCAAGATGCAGCGCAACGGGTTATATTTTAAACAAGAGGGATAGTTTGCCTCAGCTCGCATGAAATGCATAAAACTGAACAAATACGTAATGATTACTACTTTAGTTTATGTTTAGACTTTGGACAGATGCGAGAGTGCGTGCACGTGAGACAGAGAGAAGCGCAGCTGCTTATAATGCACCATTTTTATTTCAGATGCTAGGAGTCCAAGATGCGCACATTAAGTCCATGTGCGTGCAAGAAGGAATCCTCTCTCTACAAGCTCTCTCGCGTAAAGAAAAGCCCACAAAAACCCAATCTGCGAGGAAAAGCACACAATGCGTATGTTAATGTGAAACTATAATAATAATAATAATAATAATAATAATAATAATAATAATGGCATATAATTTTTTGTCTTTCAAAAATAAAAATAAAATCGAGAATCGAATCGTGACCTTAGAAATTGAAAATGTAATCGAATCAAGGATTTGGAGAATAGTGACACCCCTAGTAAATAACATAAAAAACCTAATTACGTTTAAACCGTTACAGGCAAGTTAGGCGGTTCCCACTGCGCATGTCGGGGTCAGAAAAGTCATTATAGCAGGTTGAGTTGCGTATTATTCGGTATCCTCAAAAATGCCTACTTGCGTCGTGGGCTGTAAAAATCGCACCAGGTCTGCCTTTAAGTTTTTTGGATTCCTGCAGAATCTCAAAAAAAATACAACACCTGTGGCTGCAAGCAATTAAACGTGCAGACTGGGACAATGCAAAGATCAAAGAGGCATATGCGACCAAAATTTAATCTGTGCGACCTTAAAATATATTTGGGAGCATTTTTGCAACTGCCCATTTTGTTGTGGTGTTACTTGATTTAGATTGAGTATGCTTGTGTGCTGTTCCAGGTTCAGTGTTCTCTCCAACATTACATAAACAATCAAATTTCACCATTAAAGAGTAACTAAACCCTAAACCAACTTTTTTCAGTTAATGATCTGTAAGAATGATGCTTTATTAGTGCTGTTCATTGATTTTAGTAATTTTTTTGACATTTGGATATAAAGTGTTTCAATACTACAATATATGATGTAAAAACGTCTGAGTGCTGCCCTCTTCAGGTTGAACGGTGGCTACTGCCATTGAATTTTCCCATTGGATGTTGGGTCCAAAAAATGACTCGTGACGTAAGCAGGTTCAAGCTCACCACGCCCTTGTTACGATCTCACCACACACTTGATAAGAGCTTAGTTCGTCCCCTCTATCTTCGTTGGGATCTGCCCACTTTTCTTGCATTTTTCAAATATTGCCAGTGGGTGGAGTCAGGCTCTGAACAGGGGTTTAGTTACTCTTTAAGTTCTTGCGTTTAATGAAGACCGCAGATTGGCTTATATGAATGTCAATCATTCCTTGTTGCCGTGCTATGTTGGTGCGCAAATTGCGAAAATGTGAAAAAACGAATCGCGAGCATGAAGAGAACGAGCCGACTACAGCCAATGTTACTACTGCATTAATTCATAACGACGGTCCAGATTTAAATGCAACTTCACCACCAGAAAATAAGGCTTAACGTTAAACCTTTCATAGAGAGTGAAATAAAGATTATGAGTGGCTCCGCTATGAAAATGGCTCGATGTTACGGTGTTTACTGTAAATCCTGTGAAGCGGAGGTTGCAAGTAAAACACATGTTGAGCTATCTGTTGATTTTCTGTGCTTTTCACTGCTTCTATTAATGTAAAGCTGCTTTGAAACAATTACCAATTGTGAAAAGCGCTATATAAATAAAATTTAATTTAATTAAAACAGCGTTAGTGGCGGAATCCACACATTTTAAGCGCGAGACTTTGCTTAAACATGGCGAAAGTGCCAAAAACACAAGAAGTGTCATGACCAATGTGTTCATTATTGATGGAGACACCGACCTGTCAAAGAGTGTATGATAATGTAAGTTATGTGCGCATCCTGCTTGACGGACATCCAACAAACATCCTTGTATTCCATGTTGAGGTGGAACACGACAATGCTGATGTATGTTTTTAAAAACATTGCCTATATAGTAGTAATAGCATCCTGGTAATGCAGTTTTCAATACCAATATATGAAGAGTTTCGTTGCAAAACGAGATAAATACATTTTTAAAATTTCTGTCAAAACATCTTTGTTATTATGTTATCATGTTATTATTATTTTGTTTTATGGTGCTACTTAGCTGTATTTTTTAAGTTATGAAGGTTTAAATCAAAACAAACCAACTGCAGTTGAATTGATATTAATTGGAATGCACAACCAAAAAATTAGATTTCTGAAAAATTAAAAAAACACAGTTATCTCATTTTGGAACAAAACTCTTCATATATTAGCCTTCTATATTAAGCTCACTTTTGTAATGTCACATTAATCTGTGTTTTACATGTTTGCTAGATTTTCTATTGTAATCATAATTATGTTACCTGTAACTGTTAAATTATTATTGCTCCTATACTATTTAAACAACATTTGAGTATTATTTTAGGAATCTATGCAGCAAAAAGACCAAATTTCAAATCCTGGCCATAGGATGTGTAAAGCCCAGTTGTGGTATTAACTTTTAATAAAATAAATCTATTAACTTATACATTGTAGTTGTGGTGCTTAATAATTTTTGAATGGGTGCGCCTACATTTTTGCTGGTGCTCCTAACTGTTCAAAGTTGGGTGCACCAGTGCTACCAAATAAAAAAGTTAATTTTGAGCCCTGCAATAGTCATTCAATGTTTACAAACCTTGAAGGGGTCTATACAGATGAGTAAGTTGTTTGAAAAATGTGTTTTTTTCACACGAGAAACATGAACACGTGTTATATTGCGCACTGTAAACACAATCAAAGCTTCAAAAACACAGAAAGAACGGGACCTTTAAAGAGAAGAGCAACCGTCTTTCCAGCCAAAAAACGAAGCAACTTTTGTTCTTACAAAGAAACCTGCCACATTTGCTTAAATAAACAACAGTCCAATTTATATGTATATAGCAGTTACATTAAAATGTGCATAGCATTGCACAACTGTGTTTTGCTAAATAGGCCAGTGTTTCCCATACATAGGCTCTACTTGGGCGCTGCGCCCAGGTAAATTGCGACCCGCCCAGGTAAAAAAAATCACTTTACGAATTTCCGTATTTTCTGAACTCGACTGGATGACCCGTGTTTTGGAGAGAGAGAGAGAGAGAGAGAGAGAGAGAGAGAGAGAGAGAGAGAGAGAGAGAGAGAGAGAGAGAGAGAGAGAGAGAGAGAGAGAGAGAGAGAGAGAGAGAGAGAGAGAGAGAGAGAGAGAGAGAGAGAGAGAGAGAGAGAGAGAGAGAGAGAGAGAGGTGGGGGTCGGGTGACCGTGAAGATGATGCACGCGTCATAAACTCATCATCCAGCGCAGCAAACTGGATCAACTGCAGCAGCACATACGGAGCAGCCAGGAAACACACTGCGACCAAAATGGTCGCATATGCTTGTGTGCATATGTGTTTATAGCATCTAAGTTGGCTTCATTTTGCGTGCAAGCACGTTGTGTCTCTCCGGTTGAGTGTCCGTTCACGTGCTCTCTGTTTCTCAATGAATTGGGCGTGACGCGAAGCAACCTCAGTGTCACAATGTATCCTTTCATGTTTCTGAACTTGAGCAGAGTTTTACCATTAGAGGACTATGTGTTTACAGTTTGAGTTTGGCTTAAAGATGCAGTCGGCAAGATTTTTTGATCATATATTTACTGAAACCGACACTATGCTCAGACAGAACAACATAAATAAGACTGTTTAAAAAAAAAACCATGCGCTTCAACCTCCACCTAGAGCCTGTTATTTAGTTGGCAAAAATCCACTGCTCCCGGTTTATCTGGTCCAATCAGTGCAGGGCTGTGTAAAATCTGCCTGTCAATCACAGTTCCTACACATGCTACAGATCCACCCTCCCCCCTCAGGCGCGTTACATTAGGCTCGTTTCGACTATGTGACACCTGACAGGCGGATGACGTAAAACTACAGCAAGAGCGATTCAACGGAGAAGTCTAATTTCAACTAGGATCAATATCGGACTGGCACTGGAAAAGTACTGGTCCACAGGCACTGACGAGGACAAGCCTGATGGGAGGATGCTCGGAGGGTAATGTGAGAGGGGCATGAAAATTGTAAACAGTCGAAATCATCTCAATCCTCCAGAGTTGCCGACTGTAGCTTTAAGTTCCACTGCTGTTTTTGCACTGTTGTAAATGTAAGTAAAACAATTACGTGCAACAGCAGAATAGAGGGTATGCATGTGACGTCACCTTCGGCGAAAGTGACTGCGGTTACGCCCACTGAGTGGCAAAAGACAGAGCAGCAGAATATAGACTGTACTAACAGATTTAACAAGAATATGAAGCTATCGTTTTACAAACTGCAAAGAAACACTGAAAAGAGAAGTAAATGGATCGGGTTCTTGTTGCTAGGGTCACTATCAAGTGCAACTTGTTTAAGGTGTAAGGTCATCACGCGTATGCTGTTGACCGGCGCCTATACACGGATGCAGTGCAGGGCTGCGAGAAAAGACATGATTAAACCTTTAATTTAAAATTTTACGAGATTTTCTGACATTTCATTAGTAATCACTGTACTCATCAAGTTATCAGGCCATTTGTTATTCAGAATATAGGCTATTAACGCAGCGCACTGCTGCCCACTCAGCTGTCAATCTGCTGTGCTTCAGATCGACAGTCACAAAGTTTCACATAAATGATATTTTTCCAAAAACAAAAGGCTAAATACTGAATACTACTTATATGGGACTGCAAGACATTAATAGTCGAATCTGTTCGGAAGGAAACTTACATTATTCCCATGGGAAGAGAAGAACGTTGTTTATAAAAACTTGAGGCAGACGGTGAGACTGTTTCATCTGTTTTCAGACAGCAGGGTCAGGGTACCCGCGGGTGAAACGCATATATTTGATGTAACGGGTGTAATATTAACGTGTAACTTGCTTTGTAGATGCAGGTCGGGACTCAACAGGCAAGAGTGAACTGCGGGGCTAACATCCAAGACCAGAATTCGACTCGATTCCGATATAGCAGTTTTTAAATGGCACTGTGCTTATTTGTGTTTAAGCTCTGTCTGAAGACCATTAAAGGTTTCTATTTACTGCACGATTTGTGGTGTGACCGGGTCGACAGGGTCACAGTCTTTGTCAAACGGGCCGGGTGTGGAATAAAATTGCTGCTGATGTCGGATAACTGGTCGTGTGTTCTGTCAATCACAGCGGTGCGGATTATCAAACAGGACTGTGCATAACTTTGCAACAGGTACTGTAACGCTAAACACGAGCACGAACTTGCAATGCACACTACATTAAAACTACAATGAAAGATCCGTACTATGTAGCTATGTAAGGTTTTTTGAAGAAAATACAGTTTAGATCAAACATAGAAAAGCAATATGCTATAAATATAAGGAAAAGTAAATGACAGCATGAAAATGATAAAAAATACATGTTAGTTTACAGTAGGGATGCAACGATTATAGATTTTGATGGTACGGTTATAGTCTGATAAATAATCACGGTTGTACGGTTATTACGGTTATTATGGACTCATTTATTTTACAACATTAATTTAAAAAATCACATGAATAACTTTTTGAACAATTGCTACATTCTTTTGTATTTTCAGTTTGTGTATTTTATCTGTAATTCTTGGACAAATAATAATAAAAATAATAACCTAGCAGGCTTTGACTTAAACAGTATAGGTGCCTATTGAAACCTGTAGGCTATTAATTTTAATGATCTTTTGAATAAATGTAATTTTATATTTGGACTGAATAAATGTATATTATTAGGGATGCTCCGATCAATGCCGATCTCCACTAATAATACGTGGCCGATCACTATTCTGAATCGGACAGCCGATCTTATTACAGCTATTTCATGTACTACGGCTTTTGATCAGTAAGTCCTTATCGATCTTAAATCACTGTTAGTTTGAGTCGTTTATAGCATGCATTCGAAAAAGCAACACTCGTCAAACATAATTATTAAACATATTCTTTATTATCATGAAAATACCTGAAAAGGTTTGAAGAACAGCAATATAAATATATCCTTAAGACATTTCATGGAGCTGCGTGTCATCACAGCTGCGTGTGTATTGTTCTTCGTCTACAGCACACTTTGAGTTTCTGCACGAGAGCGCCCCCTGGCTTTTGGATGTAGCGGCATTTCACCGTAATACATTGAGAAACATAGCAAGCATTATCGGCCGATCGATCGGAGCATCCCTATATATTATTTTGATTTGTTTGAAGTATTAGTAAAAATGATAAGAGCCTCTTCAAACGAATAATAACACAGGGTCATCCTGGACTGGGTTCTGCGAGTCATTTTGGACTGGCAGCATTTACGTGTTAACTCATGCTATTAATTAATAAATCATTAACGCGTTAAAATAATTCAACGTTATTAAATGCAGTCAGACCACCAGGAGCCCCGCCTGGATTTGATCCGCGAGGAGGAGGTTTTTAATGCTGCACAGACCGATTGGAGTGTGGCTCTTTCACACACTCGTGCAGGCACGCACGCGCACACACACACACACCAGATGCACAAACAACCAAGAGACGTGTCACGCGCACATATTTTTTTGAACGCAGAGCTTTGTCATACAGTGCGCTAACGAGCATGTCGCATGCCGCACGCGCCTCTTGGTGGTTCGTGGATCTGGTTTGTATGTGCGTGCGTGAAACAAAAACACGCGGTGTAGAGGAGGCTTTACGGTTACTTAACCGTCACATTTTAAAGCGCGGTTAACAGTGAAACCGGTTAATCGCTGCATCCCTAGTTTACTGTAGCCTATATTCTACATAAAAAATAATGTACATTTATAATCATCATGTGCGCCCCCTGCCGCCACAGCAGGAAAAAATCCTAGAGGGAACACTGGCAGTAGCCATTCGTCAGGTATGTAGAATTTGGGGATAAAAAATCCTATAAAAAATACATGAAATACACATAAATTAATGCTCTTATTCTGTGTAATTGCAAAGTTTTGTCAGTGAGCCTTCATTAAAAAACATCCATTATGATGAGCCTTGTGTTCTACAAAGGTGGGATGGTTTAATAGTTTAAGGCCAACTAAATTCAATTTAAACTGGTAATAGTCAGTTTTACTGCCGATTTTCGCAGCGGCCACTATGAAAACCAGCCATATTGTTGAATGTTTTGACATTCGAAAATTTAAGTGCAAAAGGTGTAAAAATTCATCTGCTATCTTTAACTAGCCTAGAAATCTAGACGCACCCTAGCGGCCGCAAAATATATTTGCTGCCAGGGTTTAGTCTAGGCACTCACAATACACTTAACAGCTCCAAAAACCAAAATTTGGTCAGGCCAATCACATCGTGTGTAGCGTCTGTGGGGCGGGCTTAACATGATGACGACAGAGCTGCAACGGTTCCTACTTGAAAACAAAGAATGGCTGCTGCTGCTGCTGGCGAACAGCTTTCTTTTGAAGCGGCTTTGGCCGCGACTCTGGAGGACTTAGACTTATGTTTTTCTTTGAGAGAAGAGCAAATAACCCTACTGAAATCCTTTTTAACCAAGAAAGATGTGTTTGGAGTTTTGCCGACTGGTTACGGTAACTATGTCACCTTCTTCGTTGCTCTGATTGGTCATAGCGCTATCCTATTGCGTGCAGAGGCATTTTGAGGGACAACCTTATATCCCGCCCCTTGCATTGAGCCGTTTGTGTGAAGAGTTGCCAGACCTTACATCTTGATGTAGGTCTGGCTAACCAGGCTAATCTTTAACTGTATCTCAAGAGATAATGAACATGTGAAAAATCTTACTTAAAGCGTAACTAAACGCCTGGTCAGAGCCTGACTCCACCCACTGGGAATATTTGAAAAATGCAAGAAAAGTGGGCAGATCCCAAGGAGATAGAGGGGACGAACTAAGTGTGTGGTGAGATCGTAACAAGGGCGTGGTAAGCTTGAATCTGCTTACGTCACGAGTCATTTTTTGGACCCACCATCGAATAGGAAAATTCAACTGTAGTAGCCACCGTTCAACCTGAAGAGGGCAGCACTCAGACGTTTTTACACCATATTTTGTAGTATTGAAACACTTTACATCCAAATGTCAAAAAACTTACTAAAATCAATGAACAGCACTAATAAAGCCCCATTCTTACAGATCGTTAACTAAAAAAAGTTGGTTTAGGGTTTAGTTACTCTTTAAACACAAAAAAGACAATATATCGATGTTTCATACAACTTTAAAAAGTGTCATCAAATTGAAGTTGTTTTAGTCATGAAATGTAATGTGACACATTCCGGATGTCAAAACTTGTTCTTACATATGTGTGAACACGAGAGGAACCGACCTACAGTCAATGCAAGCCACCAATCCTTACGAAATTAACCATTTTATTGTGGTATAAGTGTAGTAAACATGTTTTTTTTACCATGGTTTTACGGCACTAACTATAATTTTTGTTGTAAAAAACAATGGTAATTTTGTGGTTACCACGGTTTTACTACAGTAACCATGTTTTTTTTATATAGTTTTAACTGTAGAAAAACCATGATTAATTTTCGTAAGGGAAGTCATACAAAAAGTTCAGAAAAGGTATTCTAGCAGGATCTATTGAAGCATGATTTGTTTCGTGTGTTTTAAACTTTAACGTTTTAAGCTTGTTTTAAAATTTTACCTGAGATTTACAGTAACGAAGTACTTTTACTCACTAATCAAGTACTATATCAAAGTGTATGAATATGTAGTGGATTTAAAAGTATGATGCTGTAATATAGAAAAGTAAAAGAAAAACACAAAGTAGACGCTTGAAAATGTCCTTTTAAAAGCAACAGTACTTAGTACTTTACACCTGCATTTTACAAGCCTCATCCTATTTAAATCACAAACATTTGTGTAGCCCCTATTCTCCAAACTTACATGAAACAGTCCGAAGTAATAACGAGTCACCTCCTCGGGGTAAAAATGCGGCCAGTACTTCTGATTGCAGGCAAGATTCTCGTTTTTAAATCCTCCAAGAAACACGAAAATCTTTTCTCCTCATAAATTTCTCTCGTCTTGTCTTCTTCTTCTTCTCTCTAAACGGCGGTTGGCATCCAGTTTATAGGCGCATTACCGCCCCCTCTGCTCCGGAGCGTGGATCTGATAATAGATCTACTCTCTATCTCCCTTACTCATGGATTCCTTCTCGATTATACAAAACATTTAATAAATAAAACCACATTAACCAAATACAAAAAATACACAAATATTCGATTAATTTCCCACCAATACAACTAAATACATTTTATATCTCACTTTTGTCCTGGTTTTTCAAAGCAAAATTAGACTGGATCACTCTGATAAAGACCACTTTTCCAGTTTATCAAATCTGGATTCCCGGTCCTTTAAATGGGTTGACATGTCAATGTTGACTATTAGCTATGTTAAAAACAGCAGGTAGTTTGGTCAGCATGGGGTCACTAAGTGTTCTTACTTGAAGAGACAATAAAACAACACAACTTTCCCTTACTTTTTTTAATTCAACATTTAGTCTGTTCTTCTGGACTACAAAAAAAAAAAAAAAATGCAGATTATACACAAACACATGCATTATACGTCATAAAGAGGCTAAAAGTCTTGTGGTTTTAGATAGGTAGAGATGCCGGTTAAACTACATTTGACTGTTTGGTCTCTGATGATTGTGATCAATATACTATACAGTGCCAAAAACAGTTAAAGTTAAAGATTATTTTTGTCAAAATAACATGTCTTTTTTTATGTTTGCTATTGACTGTTGAATAGGGGATTATATGAACATTTTCCTTTCTTAATTGACTGTAAGGTTTAAATGGTAGCCAAGTGTTATACTTTAATACTTTATCATTATAAAGATATCCATGGAAAGATAGTAAAGAAAGTAACAGCTAGCTGGCATCAGTTATTGTAAAGTGCATAAGTCATTTTTAACAGTAAAATCTCAATATAACTTGCACGTTAAGTTATAAATTACAACAAGTAATGCACGGGCATCATCTTGCAGTTTCTTCTTTCTTTTCTCAGATCTTTTCTCCTCATAAATTTCTCTCGTCTTGTCTTCTTCTTCTTCTCTCTAAACGGCGGTTGGCATCCAGTTTATAGGCGCATTACCGCCCCCTCTGCTCCGGAGCGTGGATCTGATAATAGATCTACTCTCTATCTCCCTTACTCATGGATTCCTTCTCGATTATACAAAACATTTAATAAATAAAACCACATTAACCAAATAATGTGGATCATGCTCATGCTGTCTTTTCGAGGCCATTTCGATAAAAGTTGCCTACTGTCTACTTTCAAACTTCGTCAGGCGGCCGTGCGATCAACCAGCAGAGACCATTCCAGGCGAAGGGGGCATACTTTCTAGACTAGTGTAATTAAATTATCTCGTTCCCCCTTTATTGAGATATATATATGTATGTATGTATGTATGTATGTATGTATGTATGTATGTATATATATATATATATATATATATATATATATATATATATATATATGGCTAAAAGTGCCTTATAATATTTCTATAGGCTAATGAAATAATATCTGCATTATAATTTTTTTCATTAGGCTATTTTTGGTGCCCCCTCAGCATTTGGTGCCCTACGCACAGCGCATGATGCGCGTGGAGGGAGCAGCGGCGCTGGGAAACACTGCTGTTTCATATATATTAGTAGTATATAAATTCGATTATAGGTGGTGAGATCTACACATTGCTTGTGTAATTCTATTTGTTAGATATTACTATACCCTTTCCACTTTTATACTGTGTAAAATTAATAAATATATATTTTTTGGTAAACTTTTATTAAAAAAAATATTGTGGATGCTTCTATTTTGTACAAAGTAATTAGCTAGCTAGACCACGCAGACGAGATATGCGATGACTAATTTTGACCAGGCATTATTGCTAGGTACCAGTTGGGGTCCTAGGGGGGCAGAATTGCAAGGGGAGGGGGCAGAATTGGTCACTCATAGGCTGCGTCCGAAAACTCTAGATTGCTGCCTTCTGCGGCAGCTTTCCAAGGCAGGACGGCATCAAGGCATGTCCGAATTCAATGTTAGGTTTACTTCCTGTCTCCTGAGATACATGCATTGTCCTGTCTCACAATTCTATGCATGGGCGTAAAATGAGAATGTGATTGGTCAAGCCCGGTCATGTTTGAAAAAATGACGGCCAAGGAAGCGACTGGAGCACAAATTTAGTACATAAAAATGCATATTTTTTACTTTATAGATCTTTTACTTGCATTTCTAGCAAGAAATTATGCCGCGTTCCAGGCAACCTGTAACCCGAAAATCACTTCAAAACCACAACTCACGACTCTGTTGTGTACTGGGAGTACATCGATCTAGTACGAGTTTACGGGTCGGAAGTCACGGGTTTGACTGCCATTCCAGTGCACTTTCACAGGTAGAAGGTTGTAAAAACACGGGTTACAGGCTGCCTGGAACGCGTACTTAGTATTGTAGTTTTCAAATATGTGATTAGTACAGAGGAGCTCTCTGTTTATATTTCAAACACGCTGCCTTTGAAGTGTGTCCGAAAGCCTTTCTCTGAGCTGCATTCATGTCTCCGAAGTCATTGTCTCATGGGGCAACGAGGCAACAAGTCACTGCCTTGAGTTTTTGGGCACAGCCATAATGCAGGTGTCATGAGAAATTCTGTCCCCCTAGGACCCCGACATATTTCTAATGATCCGATGTATCGATGCCACACATACGAAATCAATTTGAGCACTGCAGGTGATACTGTCCATGCAAAATGCAGTGTCCTCTCTCTTGACATGTTGATCAGTAGATTTTTTTTTAAGAAAAATCTCTCAAAAGAGATGACTGCAGCATCTGTTTGACTGCCAGATCTGATGTTATGTAACAGATCAAATGCTTAAAGGCGGGGGGGGGGGGTGATTTTGAAAAACACTTTGGACCGACAACCAAAACAAATTTGTAGCTAATCAGCAGTAAGGGGCGTGTCTACCAACCGACATTGTTGCCTGGCTTGCGTATGTGTGGGGCGGGTCTATCAAAAGAAGGTCCAGATTTTATCGGAGTAGGGGCGTGTTTGTTTGTTTTCATATTATGCAGTGTAATTTGTAGAAACATTTTCTTAACAATAGTGACAATATAGCATTTAACTCTTTCACCGCCAGCATTTTTTTTAAAAGTTGGCAGCCAGCGCCAGCGTTTTTCATGATTTTCACCAAAGTTTAATGCCTTCCAGAAAATGTTCTTCTTCAGATATATAAACATACAATATACCAAATGAAAAAAAACGTTTCATCCTACCTTGAGAAGTTCTTTTGTAATCAGCTTTTGAATATGGGCAGGTTTCTGCAAAAACACCACATATTGAGCAAAAAGCAGAGATAATTCCATTTTTGTGACGGACTTTTCATAGAGATCCCATTCAGAGCGATCTTTAAAACAGACACGGACATGCAGCAGCTTGCCTTAGGGCAATGCTTCCGGGTTTAGAAAGTGGATAATAGCGGTTTTGCGGAAAGACGGAAAATCTCGTCATTGGCGGGGAAGCGTTTTCTATTAATTGACGAGATATCTCGTCAATGGCGGTGAAAGAGTTAAAAGATATTTTAAGCTGCTAATACAGTCCTACCCAAAACAGATTATTAAAATCATTGTAACGTTACTGTTACAAAAAAGCATAGACAGACAAGTGTAACCACTAGAAGTGGGGGGGATTGATTCTTAGATGCATCGCGATGCAGGACTTGGACGATTCTGAATTGATTCACAAATGTTAAAAATCTATTTTCTGAAAAAATTCTGATAAAGTAATATATTGACGAAATGAAAAAGGCGAAACTCTGAAGCCCGGAACTGAAGTCTGTGGCATGCACATAAAAGACATAAAATCCAAAGCAATGGCTGAGCGCGAAATATGAACACCCTCCTTGTTAAAAGCTGACGTGTGGAAATATTTTGGCTTCTATGAAGTTGAAGGCGCAAATGAGCTAGACAAGAGCCACACTATTTGTAGGTTATGTCAAACAAAACGAAAATATTTTGAAAACAGGACAAACATGAGATACATATTACTTGTTTCCACCCAGAGGAGGTCAGCTAGTTCAGACAGACACACATTTATTTTTCTGTTGGTTCTTTGCAATGTTAACATAATTCATATTGGAAGTAAACTCTTTATGGGTCATTAGGTCATTTAAAAGCAAAGTATCTATAGTCACACACACAAAAAAAGATTAAAATAATCGATAATCGTTTTAACATCGCCGACCCCATTTGAATCGTTATCGAATCAAATCATGAGATGCCTAGAGATTCCAACCACAATAACTTATTTATTGCGAATATTAAAATCAGTACCAAAAGTAGTTAAAAATATAGCTGCAAGCAGCAATTGCGGGGGCCAAGCACCTTCAGCGCAATGAGCACCCAAAGCACAGCAAAAACCACACGACGCAGCAAATGCGCAAAGCGCAGAAAGCGCGCAATACAGAGCCCGAACTCGAAGCAAAGCAAATGCAGAGCAGAACCACTGCAATGCGGAGCGACAACAGTAAAGATGGCAAAAATATAACACGTGTGGAAACCAGACAGGTCGAGAAGAACGTGTTAAAGTGAACACAAAAGGAAATCTCAATAAGTGAAAGTAAGAGCTGGGATTCAAACCCATGACCTCAGGTTCCCAAAGCACAGTACTTACCGCATGCGCCACCGAGTAAACGATTAAACTACAGAGTTGGTGTGTCCAAGCTATAGAATACAGCATTACAACTATAAACATTAATATCAGCAATTACCAAAAGTGTAGAAATGACAACAGAGAGCACAAATAACTGAAATACAATGTATAATATGAAAATCACAAAACTTAAGTGAGAAAAAAAGTTAAGACAAAAAACCACTGCACAT
Organism: Paramisgurnus dabryanus; assembly: GCF_030506205.2. Lineage (NCBI taxonomy): Eukaryota > Metazoa > Chordata > Actinopteri > Cypriniformes > Cobitidae > Paramisgurnus > Paramisgurnus dabryanus. The sequence goes on along the minus strand of NC_133339.1, from coordinate 14,445,103 downwards.
GGGATTCGAACCCATAAACTCAGGTTCCCAAAGCATGGCACTAACCGCATGCGCCACTGAGTAAACGATTAAACCACTGAGTTGGTGTGTCCAAGCTATAGAATACAGCATTACAGCTATAAACATTAATATCCAGCAATTACCAAAAGTGTAGAAATGACAACAGAGAGCACAAATAACTGAAATACAATGTATAGTATAAGAATCACAAAACAAAATACCACTGCACATGGGAATCGAACCCATGACCTCAGGTTCCCAAAGCATTGCACTTGCAACATGCACCACTGAGTAATTATGGGTTGAAAGGCTGGGGAAAAGAGGCTTCAAAGCTGCAAACATTGACAATTCCAATCACTGAAAGTGCAGAAATAACACAACAAAGCAAAAATAAACAGAAATATAAAGTGTAGGGCAATCAGATAACTTAAATGGCAGTGAATTCCTGAAGAACATTTTGTACAATAATGAACAACACGGGCAAATTTTGTCAGATTCTTTTTAATATGAAAAAGCAACAGCATGACAGGCAGAGGTATTTCTCAAAAATTTGACACGCAGCAGAAAAATCTGTTCAATCACGTCTGTGCGGATTGCTCCAAACATTATACGAGCAGAACCTGGCATAAAATAAACAAAATTTGTAAAAGGAGTAGCGAAAAAATCATTTACCATATGCCTTACAATAACACATGAACAGAATGATGGAAAATGACAAACAAGGTATTGTTGCGAATGGCATAAACCAGTGAATACAATTTCACAAAGAAAATGTATATCAGACAAAGTAATTTGAAGATATAAGCAGTTCTAAAAGAACTGTTATAGTTCATAACCCCTAGGTGGCGCTTTACTCTGACTTCCCAGGTACCTTCAGGACATCATGCCGAAGCTCCCTACCTATTTTTGCACGAATATGTCCAATAGTTTAAAAGATATACAAATTTATGACAAATTTTAAAATGGCAGACAGGTGGTGTGGTCAAACCTGACATAATACATATCGACAGATTCGTCATGAGCCAAAGAATCCGTAGACACCAAGATCATAAAATTCTGACAAACATTTCGGTAGTTATGGGAAAAAAAGCCATTTTCCATATCTCATGACCCATAGTTGGCACTGTCGCCAAATTAGGCATGGACCCCCAGTTCATGGTCCACATGAAGTGTACCAAATTTCATTTTAATTGATTAAAGAATGACCGAGCTACAGCTTCAGAACCATTTATGCGTCAACCTCGTTAAGTTTGCGCATTTATTACTTTTGAACAGAGATAGATATCAAAATTCTGTTTGGTCATTTCGGTGCGACTCACTCCAAAGTTCATCTGTGCCAAAATTCATAACAATTGAACCAAATTTAAAGGAGGAGTAGCGAATAAACGGAATACTGTACATTTCAAAATGGCCGCTACTGTAATGGGTGGAGTCTAACTGTAAGGTATTAAAAACAATAAGCATGAGGAGAGCAATCAGCTGTACTAAGTAGAATTTTCATAGATCAAGCGGATCAGCAGTTATAACCATTTGAACATTGAATTTTTGCACTGCTGGTGGCGCTATAGAGTTAGTGCTAGAGACCCCATTTTTGGTCACTTGACTTTTCAGGACCACCTCTACAACTGTGCCAAATTTCACCATTTTCCTATGTAGGGTTCATAGGGCTGCCATAGACTCCCATTGGGGAAATATAATAATAATAATAATACTGACAATTCCAATAGGTGTCTCAGCACCTTCGGTGCTTGACCCCTAATAATTACAATGTGCTGCAGCCAAGGTCCTCTACTAGTATATGAAGTAAAGTAAAGAGAAGTATTAAAATTATTAATCTACAACAGTGTTCTTCATTGCGCGGCTCGCCAAGCTTTAATTTGTGGCTTGCAAGATGGTAAAATATATATGATAATGCAGTCGTGTGCTTTTCAATCATGTATTTTCTGCTCCGGATGCGCATTTATGTATTTGCTTATGCAGCATATTCATTTCTCACACCTTTCAGTCTGTGGAGTGCCGCATGAAATTAAGAGTAATGCCTCCCCCCTAGTGGTTTGGTCCTATACGCAATGTGCGTACTTACGAGTATCCGTAGAATATGCAAATTATTTCCAAAATTTCATGCCAATTCAGCTTGTGTTATATTCGGACTGAAAATGGAGCGATTTCTAATTAAACAAACTCGTGCACCAAGTTCACAGCAACAAAGCAATGTGACAGTGACAACGAGGAAACTACAAATTTGGAGCATACACCAACTGCAAATCAACAAGATGATGACAAAGATGGCGGGGTTTGTGGAGAGTCAACACCTGTTAAAAAGAGAAAGGTACGCGTTATACCAGATGAGCATAGGACATTTCAAGAAAAGTCGACGGATGATTTTTTTGTTCTCCACGGATCAAACCCTTTGTGTTTAATATGCAAAAAACCCTTTCTAGTTTCAAGCGAGGTAATTTGGAGCGGCATTTCCAAACTACGCACCCACAATTCAATAAAAACTATCCACCTGGAAATGAAATAAGGAAAAGACAAATAAAGCAACTTTCTTTCTCTCTTTCTGGACAACAAAGGCTTATACACAGGACAAAATCTATAGCCGAACGTTTAACTGAGGCATCTTTTGAGATCACATGGATTTTGGCTCGGGGGAAAACCCTTCTCTTTTTGACATTCGTGAATCGAAGAATACATTTTTGGTCCAACCCCTACTATATAATACTATACATTCAATCCAGGACCCACCTAGACAGGTAAAATCTATTTTAAAGGTGCTCTAAGTGAATCTGTGTGACGTTACTTTTTGTTGATGTTTGAACTGTTTTCAAACAAACGGAGCGTAGCTAACTCCTCCCCCTCTCTTCCGTGCTTTCATGAATGCGCCTAACCCCCACCCCCAAATCCTTCTTGTCGTTTATTGGCTAGAACACTTTGTTTTGTTTCGTGGTGCAGGTTTGGCCACTTTGTTGTTATTGCAGTTTGTGGAGCCTAGGCTGTCTACAGAGATCGAGTTTTTTTTACAGTTTGATCAGCGGACAGGCAGCAAGCAGATAGTGAGGAGATGTTTGCTGTATGTAACAAAAAATGTTTTATGGTCTAAAACGCGTGAATTCGCTTAGAGCACCTTTAAGAGCCCCCAATTCTTTAACTGGAAGTATAAGAAGAAAAAACAATAAATCACCCTGCTGCCCTCGGTGGTGTACACAGCGCGGACGGCAAGCTGATCACCTGAAACTCACATATCCAAAATTGTCAGAGAAAATTTTATTATAGGCACTATCTTTACTTTATTCATCTATATTCTCGACTAAACGGCTACATTTTATGACACAGAAAGAGTAATATTTCAAATATTGTGCAGGTTTTAAGCTTCTTAAACTTAAACTTGGCTGTCGTAAGTCCACACAAATCACCTTCTGATGCATCCTTAATAAAATGAGCGGATCAAGAACACATCCTGAGATGTTATGTGAACTTGGCTTGATGTGAACTTGGAATTGGAACAGTACTTGGGCCGCGACTGATGACGTTTCACGAGAACACAAGAACACAATAAGACCTCAGCTGATTTCTAAACTTTGTTGCCATATCCACACTGTTGACACATGAATGGTTTCTATTGAGTGTGAAATCTTGCGTGTTTTTTAAGGGCAGCTTTTGTTTTGAAACTCTTTTTACACTCATGGCATGTGAACGGTTTCTCTTCAGTGTGAGTGATCAAATGTGCATTAAGTTTTGGTTTTGTCCTGAAACTCTTTCCACACTGATGACACAAGTATGGTTTCTCTCCGGTGTGAATTCTCACATGTGCATTAAGGTCAAATTTCATTATAAAACTCTTTCCACAGTGTTGACATGTGAATGGTTTCTCTCCAGTGTGAATTCTCACGTGTCTATTAAGGTTACGTTTCGTTCTAAAACTCTTTACACACAGATGACATGTGAACAGTTTTTCTCCAGTGTGAACTGTCATGTGTGTCTTAAGATTACTTTTACTTGTAAAACTCTTTTCACAGTGATGGCACACATGTGGTTTCTCTCCGGTGTGAATCCTCATGTGTGCATTAAGGTCATGTTTTCTTCTGAAACTCTTTCCACACAGATGACAAGTGTAAGGTTTCTCTCCGGTGTGAATCATCATGTGTATGTTAAGGTGAGGTTTTGTTCTGAAACTCTTTCCACATAGATGACAAGTGTAAGGTTTCTCTCCAGTGTGAGAACTCATGTGTATCTTAAGGTCACTTGTAGATGGAAAACTCTTTTCACAGTGATGGCACGTGTTTGGCTTTTCCCCTCTGTGATTTTTTATGTGTTGGGTAAGGCCTGTTTTAAAGGTGAAAGTCTTTCCACACTGTTGACACTTGTAAGGTTTCTCTCCAGTGTGAATTCTTGAATGTTTCTTAAGGTCACTTGCAGTTATAAAACTCTTTCCACAGTGATGGCACGGATGTGGTTTCTCACCAGTGTGAATTCTAATGTGTGCGTTAAGGTGCCATTTTGTTCTGAAACTCTTTCCACATTGATGACATGTGTAAGGTTTCTCACCAGTGTGAAGTCTCATGTGTATCTTAAGTTCACCTGTAGATGGAAAACTCTTGTCACAATGCTGGCACGCGTGTGGCTTTTCCCCACTGTGAGTTTTTATGTGCCGGTTAAGTTTCGATTTAAAGGTAAAACTCTTTCCACACTGTTGACATGTGTAAGGTTTCTCTTCACTGTGAGTCCTCATGTGTTCTTTAAGGTGACCTTTTCTTCTGAAATTCTTTCCACACTGTTGACATGTGAAAGGTTTCTCCTCACTGTGAGTCCTCTTGTGATCTGCAGGGCGTTCATCTTCACTGAAACTATTTTCACTCTTTATGTCTTCTGTCTTCAGTGTTTCTTTCTGTGAAACATTATGATTTATTTTTACAATATGATGTTTCTCATCCACTTCAGCTTGACTCTCCTCTTTCACTCCCATCATATCTAAAATGAAGACAGTAAATAGTTCATATTGATAAACCAGAATGACAAAACACATTTGAGATTGTCATGTATCGATGTTATTTTTAATGTAAAGTACATTATGTCATTTCTATTGTCAAATTCTGCTCTTGTAACACTTGTAGTATTTCCAATATCACCAAACATTGGATTCTATCTTTTTGTCAACTTGTTTTCTTTCAGTTAGGACTGGTTTTCATGCATCTGAATATCTTAGCAAAAATAACATTATCTGTGAATAGTGTTTCAAAATTACAGGAATTTTCAAGGCTGGAATCTTTCCATGGGAATAAACAGAAATATATGAGAATTAATGGGAATAAACCCATTCAATCGTGACATCTTCTCCACCTGTGGCCCCATAGTGGTTTACTACTTTAGTTTATTTACTACTTTGTATTGCGTATAGGGTTGAACGCGGCCATCCGCGTGTACCCACGGGGAGTATAGACGGTTTCAGCAGTAACAACATAAACAAGTGGCTGTCGCAGTCCGCACGTAACTTCCGGTAAACTCTGCTAATAATAAATAACAACAAAGTACTTCAAACGTAGTTTATTTATATAACAAGCAAAAAAACAACACATAGATTACATAGGAAATAAAAACAATTCTTTTTTTCGACGAGGCATCCAGACGTGTATCGCGTACGTCTGATGAAACTGTCTATACTTGAAAACATGCGCGGACGCGTGCGCGCATGAGCCGGATGCGGAAAAAAGGTATACCCCGACCTTAAGAATAGAAAATGTAATCGAATCGAGGATTTGGAGAATCATTACACCTCTACTCAGTACAAGGGCAAATAACACTGCTGGATTTAATCTTCATGATAACGTGGATCTAATGTTTTTATATGGAGTGAAATTATGTGTGTGTGGCATCTACTTATAATAATTCGTCTTTCTTTAATCTCACTTAAATTCACGACCTCACCATCTGTCGCCAATTCACCTTGGGTCTCATTTATAAAACTGTGCGTAGGATCCTTACTAAAAGTTTACGTACACAAAACCCAAAAATGGTATAAGCCAAAAAATATTAAGACTTATCAAACAAAGCAGTGCTCCTTTATAAGTCACAGATCTCCTGCAAGTACATGAATTATGTAATATAACATATTAAAGATAAAGATTGAAACATAGATACCAACCTATTTGTTCCTCAGTGTCTTCATCCTTTATTCTGCATGGTTGCGGATCTGTCATTTTCTCAAGCTCTTTCACCAGCATCAACATTATGTCATGAAGATTTCAGTTGTCACTCATGGAGTGATTTCTCTGTGTGTTTGACTCCAGCATTTATTGGTGGATTGTTGTAGGAGGAGCTTCACTGAAGGTCTCAATCACTGTGTGGGTGTGGCTGGAGATTTTAAAAGAGGCTTTGTCAGTAAAACATTCATAGAGGTATCTGTTTCAGTACTTACTCTGTCCAGATTATGTCAGATACACTAAAAAAATTCCTATATAAAAAGACCAAGATAACAAATTATATTACTTCTAAATCCAACTTGATAATATTAAGTTTTTTATTATTTTTGTATTATTTGAAAAAAAAAAAAAAATATATATATATATATATATATATATATATATTTCATCTGCTGCTTATTTCTTTAACTGTATGTCAAGAGAATCTTAAGCACATGCACATTTGACAATAATGCAGTGATATGTAGACGTGCCTCCCATTAAAATGCTAAAGTGAGTATGCTCCTCAAAGAGACGGCACAGTTTTTTATAATATCAGAGTGTAATATCAGGTAAAGTAGCACTTCTAACCCCCACTAAAGATTGTAATTCATTCCCCAATCTGTACATGAAATCGTGATCGCTTTAGACTAATTTTAATGAAATGGTGGCAAGCTTCGGCTCTGCGCTGTATTTTACGATGTTAATAAGCTCATTAAATTCATTCAGATTTACAAGATGTGTACATTAACTGATAGATGACATCTGTGTAGTTTATCAACATTAAACTGTTTATATAATGTAATACAGGAGCAATACAGATGCTTACTACTTGTCTAGTAGTATTACGTTCATTTGAATACAAAGTATTTTTTATTTAAAATATATTGTGGATGTGGCATTAGATGAAAATATATTAAAGAAATTCAGTACAAAAAAGTAAAAAGTACACAAATGTTATAGCCATCTTTTTAATACAATGGGGTAATGCAGTAAAATCGTAGTATTGAAACATTTTGTGTGTATGAAAACATAATATAGTAAAAGAAAAACACAAAGTAGATACTTGAAAATGTCCTTTTAAAAGCAACAGTAGTTAGTACTTTATAACTGCATTTTACAGCTCATCTTATTTAAATCACAAACATTTGAGATCTTAAGAGATCACTGTAATGAATTGGGTGTAAATGTGAAATATAAAAAAATAATCTGTAGGTCTGTATCAGTCTTTAAAGATTTAACAAGTCTTTATCTTTACAGAATAAAACTACAATGTAAAAAGTGTTTCTCCTTAGTAGATTTAACAAAGATAAAACGAGTAAACTGTATTAAAAAATATATTCTTGTTTTTTAATCAAAATTTGAGTTAAAATAACATCAAAACATGAATGGTTTGAGTAATACTAAATGAACAAAAATTCAGCTTTATTTTATCATGTATAATCCACTTAAATTTGTAAGAAGGAAATTAACTTCATGATTTTGTGTTGAAACTACATGAATGATTTTAGTAAACATAGCTAACTAGGCAATAGACTCGTAGTTCCCAGCATGCTTTGCATGGGACTGCATTTGGACAGTGAAATTTAAACGCTGTTTTTTGTGTTTTTAACAAAAAAAAGACTTAAGGGTTTAATGTTCATTTATCTTCGAGATTTAGAAGAGTGCTTGTGCATAGACTGCATACTGAATGTCGCGCTTTACAGCTGACCAAAACTAAACTGGGTGGGCGCGTTGATTGAATAAACAGTTCGTGCCCTCATCTCACAGAAATATCAAGTCTAAACCAATGTTTATGGAAACAACAACAAACCATAAAAAATATACCTGTACCAAGAAAAGTAGATTAAACTAATACTAGAACTATTAGTTAACTCAACTTAATTTTGTTGCATTTGTATTAAGTAATATTACAGTGTTTATTATACTTAAAAAAGGCTACAAGTTGAATCAACTTAAAACATACATGTTTATAAGTTAGATTTAGGTATTACTTTTTACAGTGTAAAATAAGAGCTTCATGCGAAGCATTCTGGGAACCAGAAATCCTCATCAACCTTTTTCCTTCAGATTTTGGTTCCCAGAATGCTTTGCATGAGGCTCGTATTTTAAAGTTTTATTCTGTAAAGACAAAGACTTGTTAATGGTGATTTAACATTGAACAAACTGTTGCAAGTAAATAAATCTAAATACGCCAAGCTCAGAGTGTTATGTGTGCTGAACAGATTCAAAGTTGTGACAATCCATTTGGTGGTCATGCAGTAATAACTTTTATTACTGGGGTCAGCATCACATGTAATCGATAATCAAGAAAAAACATTTGTAAAATGATCTGATGTAAAGGAAAATGGTCATGAAATATCAGAATAAAAAATAACACTGCATATGTTTTTAAACTATTTGAAGAGGGTCTGGGATCATATAGACCCCCAAAAGAACATGAAAAGGAAGCACAGTAATAAAGAAATCATTGACACATCAGAACTGTTTTCACAATCAAAACACATAACATCTCTTAAGTGTGAATTTTTCAGAAATATTCAACATATTAAATATTTAAAATCAGAAACCTGATATGTAGGGGTGGGAATCGCTTGGACCCTCATGAATCGATTCAGAATCGATTCTTGACGTACTAATTTGCACATCTCTGACGTCATTACGTCACATTTGCCCTCAAAGCCAGGTTAATATTTGCGCTTTTGCTACTAGTCTCTGAACTGTCATATACTGTACTTTAATGCAACTAAGGGATAAATAATGTCATTCTTATATACATATATGTCCTGTTTCTGTTGTAAGACATTAAAACCAGCAAAATAGTAATTAAACGTGACATATTAATTCTATATGTTAACCGTCATTAACTTACACGAACTGACTAACATTAAGCATCTAGCATCATCATTATACACAGTGATTGGCAGTATTACTGTATTTATATAATGCAGCGCACCCAGCGACTGAATAACAAACTATGTGCATATTTTTACAGAAGTATATTCATGTCTTTATATCTAAACAATCAGCGGATGGCTTAGGGAAACGCTATTAGCACAGCCAGAAGTAGGTAGAGATTTTCTCTTAATGCTGTTTCATAAACATGAGTGACAGACAGGAACAGAATTAGGAAACTTCCCCTTTAAGACCAAAGTCCGGACCCTACTTTATGTTTCACATGCGTTTTCTCTTAGCTGTTCACTTTCTCTTAAGTCCTTAATGGTCGTGTTTATGAGGATGCTTGCAAATGCGGGAATTTTGACGCATATATGTATTTAAGGCCAATAAAGCAGGAAAAATGCTCACAAGCTTAATGAGCAGCGGTTTCGCAACTTGCCCGTTCCTCATAGACAGAAAGATCAGCGGTTGCGCGACTTGCGCACTCCTCACAGACAGAAAGAACGCACACATATAGATCTGTTATTTGTGTTTCAATGGCTTAAAATAACTTGTTTTAAAACTGCGGCTCTTCAAAACATGTACAAACGTTACGTTTCCGTAACCACGCGCACAGGAGCGTGACGTGGGCGCGTAACCTCGATAGAGAAGATAGTCCAAAATCTCTACCGGTTGACAAATTTCTACCATGTCTACCAGTTTATCGCCCACCCCTAGCCAAAAGAGTCATTAAATTAAATGTGCTGTTTCTCCCTGCTGCTCATTGAACAGAGAAAAGGTAGAGAAAGACTATCCCAAAGTGTATCTTGTTTTCTTGCAGTTTAGAATATGTCAAACAGGGCTGTTCTAGATTTTATTTCTTTCTCTTCTGCTCATGTAAGCTCCACTATGCGCTCGTGCAGTGCATGCTCTCTTAAGTTGTCCGTGTGCAGCACCGCTCCCCCAGTTGAGTTACGCCTTTTGGTTATGATAACGTCATGTTATTATTTTGTAAACTAACATTTGTGAATCGATTCAGAATCGGCCCACGTCTGAATCGCGATTCATCCAAGAATACATTTTTTGTCCCACCCCTACTGATATGTGGGGGAAACCTCAAGCACAAGCGGACACCTGCGCTGTAGTCACGTGAAACAAAATGATAACCAATCAGTTTCCATTGCATAGTACCCCACGGTTTGGTTTAGTTTGGGTCGGGTCAGCTTGCTTTTGGGAGCTTTTCCATTGGGTGCAGTACGTAGTACCCGTTTTTTCATACCACCTCGATTGGGGTTTCAAGCGACCCAAGCTGATACCAAGCATGACGCGAAAACACAGTAGATCACTGATTGGTCAATCGTCACTAAACTTCATTGCTCTAATGTAAAGATTAGATTTACCTTTAGTGCTAGATTGCGAATTTCAAATCAAAGGGGCAGTTTCCCGGACAGGTATAATCTTAATCCAGGACTAGGCCTTAGATTAATTATGAAATATAACCATCATTTTCCATGCCTTGTGCATTTTGAGGCAAAACAAAGGGTACTGATGTATTTTAAGATATGTTAGTGCAAGTTGTTTTCAGTTTGGACAGCTCTTAAAAATGTTTTAGTCTAAAGTCCTATTCGGACGGGATTAGTATTACAGGGGGACCTCTGAGAAAATCGTGCTTCTCAGAGGTCATCTGTGTTTTTAATCCTGTCCGAATTGGCCATGTCTGTGTTTTTCTCTGACGACCTCCGTAAGAATTCCAGAGTAATTTACCTACTGTTTTTCGCCGAACTCAGAGGTCCTCTGAGAAATTTAATCCCGTCCGAATGCAAATGTCTGTGTTTGCCCGTAATATCTTTTGAAAACGCGGTTCTTGTCGTGATTTGGCCAACGTGATCTGCCGTAAGGTATTAATAATGCGCGTATATTGTATTTCCCATGTATTGAGTCCCATTCATTCAGATATTAATGTTTTTTCGCATTCAGCAAAATAAAATAATTAAATCAAGACGAGCTGAATATCATACACTGTTAAGGCTGGCCACTGTAATATCATTAACGTTATAAGAAACTCCGTTCAAAGTTGTTCAGCTCCGGAATGGTAATGTTAATTAATAAAGATAATAAATTTTTATTAATCATTATTTCTTCATTTCTTTGTGTTTATTATAAGCAGACAGTTATATAAAACACGTAGGCTAACGTTACTTTAGTAGGATTTGTATATTTTATTTTGATTTCTTAAAATTAAATTAATAAATTACATGTTCTGTCATAATTTTACATTTAAAGCAAAATATTAAACATTACAATCACGCGTATCCAGAGCACGTGCTACGGCAACGCCCAAATGCATGAAACAGACACTCCCATCTCTAGAATAGCCTGCATCATTTTAATCCCGTCCGGATCGGTGCATAAAATCACAGACATCCTGGGGGACACGTTGAAACTCAAACGTCGTTTGGAAAACTAATCCCGTCCGAATAGTGCTTAAGACGAGTCCAATCCCTGTCGGGAAAGCGCCCCATAATGTTCAAGCGGCAAACTAGACACGATTTTAACGCCTCAGACGCAGCTAATGTGAACTCACGGTAAGACTTTACATATCCACTCATGACCACTTGTGTGTATCTTCTGATTCAAATGTCATAATAAACTCATCACTGTACAGAAGAGTTGAATGTCTTTTCTTCAGAATGTAAGCGCTGGTGATTTCTAAGACTTGATTTCCACATAAAACTCTTTCCACAATGAGGACATGCAAATGGTTTCTCTCCAGTGTGAAGTCTCATGTGAGTCTCAAGGATACCTTTTGTTGTGAAACTCTTTCCACAATGAGGACATGTAAACGGTTTCTCACCAGTGTGAAGCATCATGTGAATCTCAAGGTTAGCTTTTGTTGTGAAACTCCTTTCACAAAGAGGACATGTGTAAGGTTTCTCTCCAGTGTGAAGTCTCATGTGAATCTCAAGGTTAGCTTTTGTTCTGAAACACTTTCCACATTGAAGACATGTGTAAGGTTTCTCTCCAGTGTGAAGTCTCATGTGAATCTCAAGGTTACTTTTATCTCTGAAACTCTTTCCACACTGAAGACATGTGAACGGTTTCTTTCCAGTGTGAGTTATCATGTGTTTCTTAAGGTTACATGCAGATGTAAAAGCCTTTACACACTCATGGCACGCATGTGGTTTCTCTCCACTGTGAATTTTCACATGTCTCGTAAGGTCACTTGAAGATTTAAAACTCTTTCCACACTGTTGACACGTGTACGGTTTCTCTCCACTGTGAATTCTCATGTGTTTCGTAAGGCTAGATTCAACTGCGAAACTGTTTCCACACTGTTGACATGTGTAAGGTTTCTCTCCGGTGTGAATTCTCATGTGAGCCTTAAGTTTACTTTGAGATGTAAACCTCTTTCCACACTCATGGCACACATGTGGTTTCTCTCCAGTGTGAGTTATCATGTGTTTCTTAAGGTAACTTATAGATGTAAATGTCTTTACACACTCTTGGCACGCATGTGGTTTCTCTCCACTGTGAATTTTCACATGTCTCGTAAGGTCACTTGAAGATTTAAAACCCTTTTCACACTGTTGACACGTGTATGGTTTCTCTCCAGTATGAATTCTTATGTGTTTCTTAAGGCTAGATTCAACTGTGAAACCGTTTCCACAAAGATGACACGTGTACGGTTTCTCTCCAGTGTGAATTCTCAGGTGAGCCTCAAGTTTACTTTTAGATATGAAACTCTTTCCACACTGTTGACATGTAAAAGGCTTCTCCTCACTGTGAGTCCTCTTGTGATCTGCAGGGCGACCACATTTTTGGAAACTCGTTTCACACTTTATGTCTTCTGTCTTCAGAATTTCTTTCTGTGAAACATTATGGTTTATTTTTACAATCTGATGTTTCTCATCCACTTCAGCTTGACTCTCCTCTTTCACTTCTACCACATCTAAAATAAAGACAGTAAATAGTTAAAACTGATAAACCAGAGTGACAAAACACTTAAGATTGTATGACAAAAGCAACATGTCATGTATCTGTTATTTGTTATCTTTCATGTGAAGTACATTTTGTCATTTCTATTGTTAATGTCTGCTCTTGTAGTTTAACTCTAGTAGAGAACTGCATGGAGATCACAGTCATTCAATCCACTGAAGGTAGGCGCGCAGCATGGAAAGAGAGTGTTCAACACTACAGACAGGCTATAAAAACCGCCAAAACTACCCATCTCAGTACACTTATTAAAGAAAATCATAATAACCCTCATTTCCTCCTCAGCACAGTTGCGAAACTGACTAGAAACAAAGAACAAACAGAAACCAATAGCAAACTCCAACACAATAGTAACGACTTCAAGAACTTCTTTACAAACAAAATTACGGTTTTTAGGGAAAACATCGAAGCTACGCAAGCAGCCACCACTCTACCCAATAGTTCATTTAACACTAGATTACTATACAAACATCTTGAGTCATTAAAACCTACTACAATAGAAGAGCTCTCTAAATTAGTAACATCATCCACATCATTGTCCTGTATATTAGTCCCCGTTCCTACAAAACTACTTAAAGAGGTATTCCCTGTAATGTCAGACCCAGTACTAAATATCTTTAACTCATCGCTAGAATTAGGATACGTTCCAACAGCTTTCAAACTAGCAGTTATTAGACCGCTCATTAAAAAACCAAACCTTGACCAGGGAGATCTTAATAACTTCAGACCAATCACAAATCTACATTTTCTTTCTAAGATAATTATTCCGCAATAGTTAGTTTGTCCAGAACAAAGCATTCACATAACTCATCTGGGTAATATACTTATGCTGCAATAGGTAGCCTGTCTGGAACCGAGCATATTTAAAACCACACTACTGTATAAAACTTGCATTACATGCTAACTGCTCCTAAGCTAATAGGATTCTGTTTCTCTCTCCCTGTCTCGTTCTCGCCCCCGAGGACAATGAGACAAACAGACCCAGTTCCTGATGCTGTGAACCACTGATCTACTGGCTGTCCTTCAACGTGATGCCCAGCCGATGCCTGACCAATGACCACAGGATGAACCAGTTTAATTCATTTACCCGTTTCATATCCCTATCGTGTTTATATATAAATATATATGCATCTCCCTCAAGGGTTTTTCTCCTCCTAGGAGTTTTGCCACAGGGCTTTTCTCCTAGGGGGTTTTTCTTCTTCAGAGAGTCAGTGTTACATTGGCTTAACTTAGCACTTCACTGTAAACTAGGCTTGGGCGGTATCCAAATTTTGATACCATCAAACCGCCTCCCTATTTTACCCCGGTATACGGTTTTACCGTGAATAATTATAAAATTATGACGTAAGGCTTAGACAGCGTCACCATAATGTTGGCTTGTGCCTAAACCCTTCAGAAACTGAATACCAAACACTAATACTGAAACAATGACAAAATAACATGCACAACAATATTAACAACTTTTATTAGCAACAACTAGCAGTTTATAAAAAAGTTAAATACAAAGGTCAAACAGAATTAACCAGTTGTCGGTTAAAAAGTGATCTCTAGGCTATTATAGACAGTGGACTAGACGCTACTACAGTTAGCCATCTCATTCCAATTTCCAGGATCTTTTTGTGTGAAATGAACAAATCCCTTACACTCAATTTTTCATAACCTGTTTGTACTTATAAACCAATAAAAACATTTGGCGCAAGGTCACGGCGTTTGGGTTCTGGCGCGAGGTCACGGCGTTTGGTTTCGTGCACTCACATTGCATCAAGCTAAAATTTAATCAAAGCTACAGTCTCAGCCTTGAAGAAAATTGCTGAACATTTAAACCTATTTTCTGCATATTTTAATGAAATAAAGAAAGTCCTCCTTCTGTTAACTTATATTTCTGCATATTCCAGCATATAAAATAAAAATATTTTTTGTAAAATCCAGCAATAAAATAATTAAAACGAAAGTCTTTCCTGGTTGTATTCAAATTATTAACATTTACGTCTTTTAACAGTAAAGTGCAGATTAAGTTTTGTTTTTGTAAATCATTAGACATTTTTACCACGTAATTAGGTTTTGCTTTGTAGAAAGCCTTTCTTTAAAGTGAATTTCGTTTTGTATAAATTGTGTCTTAATTTTAATAAATGTTTCATCAACCAGTTGCATGTATTTAATAAATAAAAAGCAAATAGACAATATAATAACCGTGACATGGAGGCGCCGACACGGCGCGTTCGCTTGCATTGCATTGTTAACTAGAACGGACGGACCTCATCATAAATGAATGAAACTTATACATTAGCATTAAATATCTTTGCTGCATTCTTTCTAAAACAGACAAGGGCTTTCTCGCGGCTCGCATCAGCAGAGCATTGCATCGTCCATGTTGCACTTAACAGAAGTTAACACTTGTCTTTTTGAAAAATAAAAAAGTAATAATAATTATACAAAAGAGTTGTTCTAGTCGTTATTAGAAGGCACAGAGTGAGTTAGACCTGCCTTGGTTGGTGGTGCGTCTTTTACGCATTCTTACTGAAGGTGCCTGTTTAATTCATTGGTTTTATTGTGTTGTAGTCTATTAGCAACATTCCGCATAAAATGGGCTTAGATTTGGAATTACATTACATCTACATTTCAGTGCTAACTGATAAGGTGGTGATGATCATCATCTTTCTTTATTATTTTTAGCACTACCTCAAACTTAAGCGGCGTCTCTTCGGAGCTGTCATTTTCTAATAAGCCGCGGCAATGTTTCAAATGAGCTTCTATTGCTAGACAAACGCCTTTATTTTGCACGCGATCACCTTGTACCCAAACCATTTCGAAACTAATGAGTCATTTGTCCTCCGATTACATACAAGCAGCATACAAGCTCCTCTGCGACGCGTTTGCAGGAATCATGTTTCGCATGAGCCGGAGGCAGAGCAGCAGAGAGATGCGACAGGGTTGCGAAATTGCAGGCGCAGCTCGAAATGGCTGTTATTTCAAACAGCGTAACATATTTTAAACTAATCGGTTGGCTCTGTGAAGAAAATGTTTCGTTTTCGCCACGCCTAATTTAATATTTAATCCTTGTCTGCTATATAAGTGCATGGTTTTTTTTTTATGCCGGTATGGCGGTATAGAAACTGATACCTTTGCTATTTTTAGATCCCGCGGTATACCATATTACCGTATTACCGCCCAAGCCTACTGTAAACGTTACATTACTACTACGCTCGCTTGTACGGTTTATTCTTAGCAACTGTATTCTGCTTCTTATATTATCTATAGATTATTCTGTTTTCCCCTAAATCTATTAAAGGACAAGTTCGGTATTTTAGACTTAAAGCCCTGTTTTCAGATTGTTTATGGTGAAATAGAATGATTTTGACTGAAATTTCGACATTTGCGGCTGTCCTGAGAATTTTCGCGTGTTTGTGTTTCAGCTCAGATCTCTACAATGGGTTTAATGGTGCACTGGAACAATCCTTCCTAAAATGCATTAAACTTTTGTTTACAAAGACGTGAAACTCACCGAGTGGTCAGGGGTGTTCACTGATATGCTCACACAAAAATCGCTGCAAAAGATGCTTTACAACAGCTGTTTTAGCATTCGTTGTTAACTTTGCCAATTGCAAGAATAGAAACAAAGTTCCCGGCGCGGAGTAATACCGTACCTCACAGCACATCTAATACGTGTCAATGGAGTTGGTAAAAACTACGATAAAACCTGTTGGAATTCGTCTTTTGGAGCGATTTTTGTGTGAGCATACCAGTGAACACCCCTGATCACTCGGTGAGTTTCACGTCTTTGTAAACGAAAGTTTAATGCATTTTAGGAAGGATTGTTCCAGTGCACCATTAAACCCATTGTAGAGGTCTGAGCTGAAACACAAACATGCGAAAATTCTCAGGGCAGCCGAAAATGTCGAAATTTCAGTCAAAACCGTTCTATTTCACCATAAACAATCTGAAAACAGGGCTTTAAGTCTAAAATACCGAACTTGTCCTTTAATGTAAAGCTGCTTTGAAACAATTAACAATTGTGAAAAGCGCTATATAAATAAAATTGAATTGAAAAGTTTGTTTTTGATAAAACTCTTTCTACTAAAAATCTAATTCTACTGAATGTATTATAGATGCAGAAAGTTATCATCTCATGGATTTTGGCCCTGCTGAAAAATCCAGCATCAAACCAGCATGGGAATGCGGAATGGTGTTCACTAGCAAACCAGCACCAAAACACAACATATGCTAGTCTTGCTGGTATGCTGGTTTTTTTTCAACAGGGAGTTTATTTCCCGCTCACGTTCCTCAATGTCAATGTTTTTATGATTATTCCTCAACTCCTTAAAAATGAAGATTGAAAAATAGACACCAACCTATTTGTTCCTCAGTATCTTCATTTTTTATTCTGCATGGTTGTGGATCTGTCATCTCAAGCTCCTCTTTCACCGTCACCAACAATATATCATGAAAATTTCGGTTGTCACACATGGAGTGATTTCTCTGTGTGTTTGACTCCAGCATTCATTGGTGGATTGTTTTTTGCCGAATTTTGCCGAAAATGGCATTATCGGTTTTGTGCTGAAAAACAAACAAAAAAAAAAACCGCGCCAAAAATGAATATTGCCCCCAATCCTTGAGCAAGCACTTAGGTTTCCCCCTCCTTCCAGAACGTTCCCTGTAGGTTATTTTTAGGTTTCATTTTATAACCTAAAGCAGTGGTTCTCAACTCCAGTCCTTGGGACCCACTGCTCAGCATATTGTGCATGTCTCCCTTTTTAAACACACCTGATTCAGATCATCAGCTCGTTAGGATAGATTCCATGAACTGAACTGAATGTGTCAGATATGAGAGACATCCAAAATGTGCAGAGCAGTGGGTCCCGAGGACTGGAGTTGAGAACCACTGACCTAAAGAGAACCTTCCCAAGAACCCAGATAAAAACTTTTATAACGGATGGCCTTTACTAACCGTGCCTTCACACAGCCACCGGCCAAAGCGACAAAGTAGCCGTAAGTCATTAATTTTCAATGAGAGCCGTCGTCGAGCTCCGTCATGCAGCGGTGCGGCGTGTCATGTACGTGTGAGCGTCGAGGAGAGTTGAAATCAGATCAACTTTATGGTAATGAGCTATGACACGGTTCAGTGACAACCAATCGGAAGGCAGAAACCTCCACTTGAGAGGATTTCAGAGTATGCATTCGAGCGTCAGAGCATCCACTTCACCTTTTTTATAGCGTCGTAAGTAGAGCAGCCAGAGCTTTAATTGACGCTCTTGCCGGTGGAGGTGTGAAAGGATAGTAAGGCAACTTGGTAAAGCTCCCAGGGAAGTGCGGTGAATGCCCGCTTTCCTGGCTAACCAGCAGGGAGCGTTATGGAAACAAAATACGAATGTTTCCAGAACATTCTGGGAACCAGAAGTTGTTAGGTGGGAGAGCCCTCTCACATGCCAATCACATTGCTTGATCTGTCTTGTGTGCAGTTCAAACATTCACATAACCCTTCTGTGCACATCACAGCTTGCACGGATTTTGCGCAGGTATTTATCTGCCCCAAGCATGGGCACAGACAATGACATTGTTTACATGCACCCTCATAATGTGTTTATAATGGGATTTTGACAAAACTGGGATTATACTTAACCTCATGTGAACGCAATACTTTGATAAAAAATAATGAGATTAAGCTCATAATCACAGTGAGTAATCGTATTAACTCTTTCACCACCAGCGTGTTTAAAAAAAGTTGCCAGCCACCGCCAGGGTTTTTCATGATTTTCACAAAAGTTAAATGCCTTCCAGAAAATGTTCTTCTTTAAATATAAACATACAATATATCAAATGAAAGAACAGACCCTCTGCTTTCAAAAAAAAAAAAAAAATGTTTCATCCTACCTTCAGTAGTTCTTTTGTAATCAGCTTTTGAATATGGGTAGGTTTCTGCAAAAACACCACATTTTGAGCAAAAAGCAGAGATAATTCCATTTTTGTGACGGACTTTTCATAGAGTTCCCATTCAGAGCGATCTTTAAAACAGACACGGACATGCAGCTGCTTGCCATAGGGCAATACTTCCGGGTTTAAAAAGTTGCGGAAGGGCGCCACCTGGTGGATAATAGCGGTATTGCGGAAAGACGGAAATACTCATCATTGGCGGGGAAGCGTTTTCTCTTGATTGACGAGAAATCTCGTCAAGGGCGGCGAAAGAGTTAAAAGAGGTGGGATACGCCATTTTTAATTACAGGATTCGTCCATGTAAATGTACCTTTAAACGCATCTATACCGCGCCTTAAGTTTGTTTCAAACTTGACATTAGGAAGTTTTTCCTGAATAACGTAAAAAAACTTAAATAACGTAAAAAAAACAAATAACATGACAGCAGCGTATAAAACCATTACAGGCCCTGTCATAATATTTCTGTCTTTATCACGGCACCGAATAATGAAATGCGTCCATAACAAGTTTGTCATTTAAAGAAGTAATGGAAAACAGTGGACAGTATATGTGAGTTCATCACTTGTGCTCTGTATTAGGCTATGTGTGACTAATCATAAAGTAAAAACTGCATATAAACAGGAGTGAAGAGGTTAGCTCCAGTCATGGACATGGTAACATCTTACTGCGATTAAGTCCTTACTCTGATTATTAGAAATAATCGCATTATTAGTGTTCATGTAAAAATACTCAGTGAAAGACCAATTAGTGCAGCATCTAATGTTCTTAAAGGTCACGTTTTAACTAAACTCCTCCCACAGGAATACGTCAGTCGCCAACTAAGCTAAGCTGCTGTCGAATTGACACGCTAAATAAACTACACAATCAGAAAAACTTAAGTGCAAAAGGTGTAAATATTCATCTCCTATCTTTAACTGTATATCAGGGCGATTCTCACGAAAACTTGGTTGTAAAAATGTCAAGCATGAAAATGTAAAAATTGCTTAAATTTACTTTTTTCCCCACCAGACATTAGAAACAAAGTCTGAAGTATATGGGAACATTAATTTAAAAACTTTTACTTATCATTTAACACTTTTTGTAACATAATTTCAAAAATAAGTCCTAAAAAATCTCATTACCGCAACAGTCAGAAAACATCAACACTGTTAGAAAAGCTACTATATTTTCACATTTTTAAAAATTGATTATTAATAGTCATGCACAGTAAATTGAAATTCTGAAATAATATTTGTTTTAAATTTAACGGTTTTTTTTTATTTTGTTTTATTTAGCTCATATACCGCAACACCTTCCACAATTTACAACTATTTTTTTTATATATTTCGAAGAAACCTGACACATTTTCAAAATTACATGACAAACCCACATGCATTTAAAATCAAAGTATTATGCTTCTATTAATTAAATTAACATTTAATAAGCATCTGTTGCGGTAATGATACATAGGTTTCGGAAATGAGGTTAATTATTTCGGTAATGAGAATACGTATACTAGCCTGAGATTGTGTTAAAAACAAATTTTAAAGTAGAAAGTCTGATAATATTTACAGCATCATGTGTTCAAGTTCAAAACTGTTTTATTGTGTAGTCTTTGAAAAAAATATTAAAGAAAAAACATGAGAACAGGAAGGCTTATATTAATATTCCTTTGTGTCATATTTAAGTCCCCATTTATGCATTTAACATACTGAAATAAGATGGTCTTGATGACATATGCTGCCTACAAATGCGAGCTCTGAAGGCTGCAGCCATTGGATTGAGAAATGGCCAGCTAATGTCAGCTAGATATCACAAAACATTTGTGTAAATAAGATGAAAAATATTTCCTTGCTGGATATGATTTGGTCTTCTGACCTTTTACCATTCTGTATCTGTTTCGATGAGAGAGAGAGAGAGAGAGAGAGAGAGAGAGAGAGAGAGAGAGAGAGAGAGAGAGAGAGAGAGAGAGAGAGAGAGAGAGAGAGAGAGAGAGAGAGAGAGAGAGAGAGAGAGAGAGAGAGAGAGAGAGAGAGAGAGAGGCTGTATCCGAAAGTTTAGACAGCTGACTTGTTCCCTCGCTGCCTTATGAGACAATGACTTTGGCTGCATAATGGCAGATCCGAGAAATGCTTTAGGACAGACTTCATAGGCAGCAAAATTGAATTCAGGTTGAAATGTAAGCAGCCCTCTCTGTGTTCCGGGATGTCGCAAATCTGCTTGTGGTGCGGAGGTCTGATCGACCCACCCAATTCACACGAGCTCTGTGTGCTCCACCCAAAGGCGGCAATTGTTGGCTCAGGGTGTCCCTTATTGTGAGGATCTCCCGATGAAGGTGCTCAGGACCCGGCTCAACATCGCCCTTGGAGGTTTCTTACTGCAGTGTCCCACTGCCGGCAAAGAGCCGCTGGTGGTAGTCCTCCCCTCGCTCAACCGGTTCAGTTTGTCGCCGAGAGCCTGTGTCCTGAACCGGGAGCCGCCAGGTCTGTTTCCTTTGGGTTTCCGGCGGAGGAAGATGAGATGTCTCTGACAGCGTTGGATGGAGACTGGGACCAGGCTCCACGTGGTGCATCAGACACACAGCCATCCTTCTAAAAGGAACTGGTGCACATTCTCTTTAAAGCCGTGCAGGACTTGGAGATTGAGTGGAGCACCCCACAACAACCCCAGAGAAGCAAGCTTGACTTTTGTTTTCTTCACTCAGGCCGCCCCGCTGATGCTCGGAGGAAAGTCACCAAAGTGTGGGCTACCCCTCCCCCCATTTTTTTTCTTAGTTAGGCTACCTGTGTATTCCCCCCATCAAGGACGCTGTGGCTGCTCACCTCTGCCCCTTGTCCACTTCCTTGGATGGTGTGGCGCAGCTTTGAGGGTAGTGAAGCCTCATGACAGCACACCTGTCCGAAAAAGCATACCCCCGCCGAGAGAGGCTCTGTCTGCATTGCACACTATGGCGGTCCTACAGATCTTTTAGGCGCAGGTGCTTAAGGCTCTGGATGAGGGCAGCACGGATCGAAATACCTTCAGGGATCTGAGAATGGTTACGGATTTCACGCTAAGGGCCACGAAGACCACTCATGGTGGCCATGCACAGTCACGCCTGTTTCTCCATCCGGCCTGTTTGGTGACACGGTGGGCACAATCACTGAGCATTTCTCGGAAGCGGTGAAGAGCTCTAAGGCTATGAGGCACTTCATACCTCACCACCCTGTGTCTCATGGACCAGAACCGGTGGTGCATCACAAGAGTCCCTGGCACAAATCCTCCAGTATATGATGCAAGAAACTGGGTCCTGGGGGACTGCCGTCCGGAAAGAAGCCGCTCAAAAACAGAGCATTTTTCTCCTCAGTTGGTTTTGTGTTGCTCGCCCCAGGGCCCGTCCTCACATAAGCGTCTACAACACGCCCCCCCCCCCACTCTCGAACACGACCCACATGTTGCGAAGACAGCAGAGGCGGAAAGGGTTAACGCACAGTCCTAATGAATTGCGCAGCAACCCGCTTTCTGTCACAGCGCCGGGCGCTTTTTGGCCATCCTCTCTGGTGTCTGTGACTCACGCACTGCGCAGAAAGGAGGTAGTCTCCCTTTGTCCCTTGCCCCCAGGCAGCAATCTGACGCTGCAGACAGTGCGCGTTGTGCGGTCGCAGGTAGCTGAGATGCTGGCACGCATGGGATCCAACTTTATGGATCTTGTTATCCAACTGATGTTGCAGCGCCTAGATGCGTGGCGTGCCATCGCTAGGTTGTTTTTGATACCTGAAAGTGGAAAGAAAGCATAACATTAAATTAGCATGTCTCACAACATGAGAGAAACAAATTTATGTACACATCATCATATAGTATAGACTTGTTGCGTTGTGTTGTGTGTTTGTCATGTACATTTCCTAACACTGTAGTGTGTTTTTTGCTAATTACACCTGCTAGTAACATCTCCAAACCTAACCTCTCTCTCTCCTTCCTTCTGTACTCCTCTAGCCATTCTGGGTTGCTGTTAAGTTTCTCCCTGAACTTTGTCAACATGGCCTTTGCTAAAGCTTTTTTCTCACTTGCTGACTGTCTACAATGAAGCATCATAAAGCAAACTATCAACAGTTATTACATTTTAAATTTATATTAAATTCATAAGAGATATTTAAATGTAATAAACAATATGCTTAAATTCTCATTTCCGAAACAGAAGTTCTCTTTACCGCAACTGCTATTAAATGGTTGCGGTATATGAGAATGGTGTTGCGGAGGATGAGGTACCCCAGTATGTTTTGCTAAAAATAGAGAAGCCACGTAGGCTTTGCTCATTTTTTATTCAGTGCATATAATTAGACTTTAATAAAGAACATTTTCATAAAAAATTGTAAATCAAACAATTTTCGAAATGTAGAAAACTACCTGTTTCGGTAATGATAATCAAAATGTTGTGTAAGCATTCTGACAAGAGAATATTTCAAATTTAACTGGAAAGATATAAAGAGATGATCTTACCTTGTAGCCATCTTGAAGTAACTGGTCCATGTGCTTGGTCACTCAAAATCAAACTTTATTAAAATTCTGTATGTGTGCTTAAACTGTTCTCAAAAAGTGTTGCGGAGGATGAGAACATCAGGCACGGACACATCAATTTCCTAATTTTTCTTCATTATTATTATACATGAATATTCAGTAAATTCTTTTTCTGTCATCTAAAGTAGTCTAGCAAAACATCCATTTATTTTTTTTCTAAATATTTTTGTTTTAATATGTTTAAATTACAGCATAACGCATGTTCAAACACAGCCGGACGCATTGCGGTAATGAGAATTTCAGCAGAAAATGAGATAAAATTGACAAATTATAAATTCTTATGTTGAAATCACACATTGTGCAAGGTAGAACACAGTATTGTGTTAATTCTGAGGCTTTTTAATATTACTATATTGCACATTTTATATCTAAAATCATTAGTGCCATGGTGTTTCAATGGTTTCGTGAGAATCACCCATCAAGAGAATCAAATTGAAGTTGTTTTTAGTCATGAAATGTGACATTCTGGATGTCAAAACTTGTTCTTACACGTGTGAACCCGAGAGGAACAGACATACAGTCAATGAAAGCCACCAAGTCATACAAATGTATTCTAGCAGAATCTATTGAAGCATGATTTGTTTCGTGTGTTTTAAACTTTAACGTTGAAAAATTTTACCAGATATTTAAAGTAATGAAGTACTTTTCCTCACTACTCAAGTAACTGTACTATATCAAAGTGTATGAAATGTAGTGGATTTAAAAGTATGATGTTATAATATAGTAAAGTAAAAGAAAAACGTCATTTTAAAAGCAACAGTACTTAGTACTTTACACCTGCATTTTACAACAAGCCTCATCCTATTTAAATCACAAACATTTGTGTAGCCCCCATTCTCCAAACTTACCTGAAACAGTCCGACGTAATAACGAGTCACCTCCCCGGGGTAAACATGCGGACAGTACTTCTGATTGCAGGCAAGATTCTCTATTTAAAATCCTCAAAGAAATGCGAAAACCGTGTCTTTTCTCCTCATACATTTCCCTCGTCTCTTCTTCTTCTTCTTCTCTTTTAACGGCGGTTGGCATCCATCTTATTGGCGCATTACCGCCCCCTCTGCTCCGGAGCGTAGATCGATAATAGGTCTACTCCCTTACTCATGGATTCCTTCTCGATTATACAAAAATGTAATAAATTAAACCACATTTACCAAATACACACATAAACAAATATTCGAATAATTTCACACCAATACAACTAAATACATTTTATATTTCACTTTTGTCCTGGGTTTTCAAAGGAAAATTAGACTGACTGGATCACCCTAGAGACCACTTTTTCAGATGATCAAATCTGGATTACTAGTGCTTTAAAGGGGTTCACATGTCAATGTTGACTATTAGCTATGTTAAAAACAGCAGGTAGTTTAGTAAGTATGGGGTCACTAAGTGTTTTTACTTGAAGAGACAATAAAACAACACAACTTTCCCTTGCTTTTTTATTTCAATTCAACATTTAGTCTGTTCTTCTGGACCACAAAAAACAAATGCAGATTATACACAAACACATTGAAACATGCATTATACATCATAAAGAGGCTAAAAGTCTTGTGGTTTTAGATAGGTAGAGATGACGGTTGTTAAAACTACATTTAACTGTTTGGTCTCTGATGATTGTGATCAATATACTATACAGTGCCAAAAACAGTTAAAGTTAAAGATTATTTTTGTCAAAATGAAATGTTTTTTTTTTGTTTGCTATTGACTGCTGAATAGGGGATTGTATGAACATTTTTCTTTCTTAACCTACTGTAATGTTTAAATGGTAGCCCAGTGTTATACTTTGAATACTTTATCAATTTAAAGATATCCAATGAAAGATAGTAAGGAAAGTAACAGCTAGCTGGCATTTTAATGCATATGCATAGGTCATTTTTAACAGTAAAATCTCAATTTAACTTGCATGTTAAGTTATAAATTATTACAAGTAATGCACGGGCATCATCTTGCAGTTTCTTCTTTCTTTTGTCAGATCCTGACTCATGCTGTCTTTTCGCGGCCATTTCAATAAAAATTGTCTACTGTCTGTCAAACTTCGTCAGGTGTCAGGATCCGTCTGAAAACATCTGTTTTATTACATCTAGTCTTTGTGTTCGAGGTCCTGGCAGTACCATGTTTTATGTGGGAAATGTGTGGTTTTTGTATTGGTTTATTCTGACCACACATTTCCCAGGTCTCTTCACTTTTTCCCCGATCCCTTACTCGTGATTATTTTCCAGGTGTATGTAATTTACTTTCTCCCTATTTAAGAGTCCTTGTGTTTGTTGTCCAGTGCGCGTTCGTCTTGTTACCATCCCTGTTGTGTTAAAGAGTCTTGCCTTGTGAGTATTGAGTATTTTAGTGTAGTTTGTTATCTGTAGTTTAATGTTGGTTTATGTTTAGCTTTATGTCAGTTTAGTGTAGTGTTTATACTGTCTTGTTTTGCCCCCTCGTGGGTTTTGTTTTCCATGTTTTTTGTCAATAAATTATTATTTTCTTAGTCCTGTCTGCATTTGGGTTCGTTCTTGTCTAATCCTCCATCCTCACAGTCAGGTGCCCGCGTGGTCAACCGGGGCATACTTTCTAGCAATTAAATTATCTTGTTCCTCCTTTATTGATATATATATATATAACAATAAAGGAGGAACGAGATAATTTAATTGCTAGAAAGTATGCCCCGGTTGACCACGCGGGCACCTGACGAAGTTTGACAGACAGTAGACAATTTTTATTGAAATGGCCCCGAAAAGACAGCATGAGTCAGGATCTGACAAAAGAAAGAAGAAACTGCAAGATGATGCCCGTGCATTACTTGTAATAATTTATAACTTAACGTGCAAGTTAACGTGTACAAAATGTTATATATATGGCTTTATGGCTAAAAAGTGCCTTATAATATTTCTATAGGCTACTGAAATAATATCTGCATTATAATTTTTTCATTAGGCTATTTTTGGTGCCCCCTCAGCATTTGGTGCCCTACGCACAGTGCATGATGCGCGTGGTAAGAGCGGTGGCACTGGGAAACACTGCTGTTTCATTTATATTAGTAGTATATAAATTAGGCTAGTGGTGAGATCCACACATTGCTTGTGTCATTTTATTTTTTAGATATTACTGTACCCTTTCCACTTTTGTACTGTGTAAAATTAATAAATTATTTATACAGAACATGATTACTACATAGTTGAATCACACATTAAAATTATGATTTATAAGCCATGATTACTACACTTTTACTATAAAACAATACATTTTGTAAAGTATGTTAATAATTTACAAAAATAAAATATTGTTTTTTTGTAAAGCAGATGACGACACAAAACTACTGACGTGTCTGCAACATGAATATTAATTTATTAAATTTTTTGTAAGCTTTTATTTAAAAAAATATATATATTTTGTATGCTTCTATTTTGTACAAAGTAATTAGCTAGCTAGACCACGCAGACGTGATATGCGATGACTAATTTTGACCAGGCATTATTGCTAGGTACCAGTTGGGGTCCGCAGGGGCAGAATTGCAAGGGGGGGGAGCAGAATTGGTCACTCATAATACAGGTGTCATGAGCAATTATTGAATGAAGGCGGCACATTACTTACTTTTGAAATTTTTTGTACAAAATATCAATTATTTGGTGAATGTAAACATTTTGAACGTATCATAAAAGCTATTTCAAGGAATTTAATTTGTTTGGTGTGAAACTCCTTCAGTGTAGAGCTAGATAACACGTGAACTCCCATCTCTTTTTTTTTTGATGGTCATGATCTTATGGCAATGATTTCCAATAAACCCATTCGATCTTCTTTTATTTCAAAGTTGTATTCTGGGAATTTTTACCGTGACAATGTATTAAGGGTTTATGATAAGTTTATTGTACAGAAATTATAAGATCAATATATAAGGTTCCCAGTAGTTCCTAAAGCAAAGGAAATTCACTTTAAAATATTTAACGGTTTATACCCTTCAGGTGAATTTTTAAGACTGAGATTTAATTTTGACCATAATATTTTTTTGCCAAAGTGATATAGAGACAACTGACCATCTTTTTTTTGTATTCACTCAAATTTTTTCTGGGAAAACATGTCCTTCTGGCTGGAAAACAAAATACAGTCACTGCCTGCTTTTTCTAGAGACCATATAATATTTGAATGTTGTTAACTGACAGTAGAGCTGAGTTTTTTGTTAACACAATGTTAATTTTAGGTAAATTCTTTATTCACAAATGTAAATGTACCAAATTCAAACCCTACTTTTCTGTATTTAAAAAATAATTTCTTGAAAGCTACCTTCCTTCTTTATATTATATGAAAAGCAAATAGGCTTGTAAATTTGCTGGACTGATAAAAGACTTTGACATTCTAGAAAATGATTGACCATTTTTGGTTTCTGTATTAATTTTTATTTATTTTTATTTATGTAATTTATTTTCTGAAATTTGTGCGCCTTGCTTTTTTATTTTCATTTTTGTACCGTGTAACAAGTATGAATGCCATGTATAAGTGTACATTTGTTCATAAATTAAAAAAAAGAAAAAAGTGCAATTCTGTCCCCCCTTCCAATTCTGTCCCCCTAGGACCCCGACTGGTACTTAGCAATAATGCCTGGTCAAAATTTGTCATTGCGATATCTTGTCTGCGTTAGCGGTCTATCAAGCTAATTACTTTGTACAAAATAGAAGCATACAACAATTTTTTTAAACAAAAGCTTGCAAAAATAATATAATAAAGTAATATTCATGTTGCAGACACGTCAGTATTGTGTCATCATCTGCTTTACAAAAAACAATACTTTTATTTTTGTAAATTATTAACATACCTTACAAAATGTCGTTTTTATAGTAAAAGTGTAGTAGCTAATCATGGCTTATAAATGATAATTTTAATGTATAATGCAACTATGTAGTAATCATGTTCTTTATAAGTAATTTATTAACTTTACACAGTACAAAAGTGGTACAATTACAAAATATAATATCTAAATAACAAAATTACAAGCAATATGTAGATCTCACCACCTATAACCTCATTTATATACTACTATATGAAACATATCATTTAAAAGACCTAAATTGTAATGTTAACTACGTTCTTCTAACTACATAAAGCATAACGCGATTCTGTAGGAATTGTAATAAGGCGCTAAAAAAACTACTATGAGGAGTTTTTTCAGCCAATGGAATCACGCGGGGTCCTAAGGGGGCAGAATTGCCAGGGGGGATTTGAATGCTTCCTCAGAAAGGATCATAGAGCTAGTGATGGGAGAAATGAAGCTTTTCGAAGCTTCGAATCAATTGAACTAATTGCTTCGAAAATTTATTCAGTTTTTCGAAGCAGTTGGAAACACCACACACGCTGGCGACCCCTGCTGGTCAAAATTGTGTAAAACCAGATATGTCCAAACGTTTTACACTTTTTTAAACAAAATAATAGCAAGATTTGTATTAAAATATGTTTTAAAAAATTATTTAACTTAATAAAGACATTATGTGTTTTTAGTTTTATTTAGGGCAAACAAATGATTAAAACTAACTACCCTTTTAATTATGCACATTTTTGTCATTAAATCTGTCTATAAACAAAAAGTAGACAAAATGGCAGTGTTATTAGTCAGAAGGATAAATGTTTTGAACTTTCATAATTAAACTGACCCGAGTTCACCTAAACATATTAGACATGTGATCAACTCCCCCTAGTGGTGAACCATCGGATTTTCGAAACGTTTCGAAACAGTTATGACGTAATGATGCCTCGTTTGCTAAAATCACGTGACTTGGGCCAGTTTGAAACAAGCTCCGAACCACTGATTCGAAACAAAAGATTCGTAAATGTTTCGAAGCCTCATGAAGCAGTGCTTCGAAAACGACCATCACTACATAGAGCGAATTCGGATTTCGGACGCGGTCAGTGTGTTTCGAGCCTGATGTCTTCAGCCACGTGGAAATGCTTCGGTGTGCAGTGAAATAATTAAAGCTTCTTCGATTATTTTATTGATTTGTTAACAGAAGACAGGATTTCTTAATACGCTAACCGTAAGCAGTGAGATGAAGTTGAAAATCTGACCCGGACTCACTGTTGCCTCTGGAGCAGGGATCCATTGTCCGGACAGCGTCATAAACATCTCCTGACTCATACAGTTGTGTACTTTGAGGTAATTACCAGCACGTTTGATACCAATATTATTAAATGTTTTTATCCATGTATTATGAACCAGTGTACTGTGGAGATCGAGGGCTAAAAACGGAAGATGTGCGCTATTCATACAACTTTAAAATTACCTCAGAACTGCATCTGTATTTATCACTTCTTACTTTAGTTCTTATTTACCTTTTATATTTAGTAACGTTACGGGAGAGCGGGGTACAAACCAAGGCTTTTTGACTTATATCCATCTATAAAAAAAATTTGAGTTAGATTAATATTTTTTACACACAAATCTCTGCTCTATTATGGGCGGTTTCCCAGATAGGGTTTAAGTGTAGTCCCAGACTTAAATGGATATTTGAGTTGTCTTAACTGAAAACAACCTGTACTGACATAAGCTTAAATACATCATTGTCATTGTTTTGTCTAAAATGGCACATAGTTGTTGTTTTTGTAAAATATGTCTGTAAAAACAACTTAAATGGCCTAAAATAATGCTGGATTAATCTAAACTCTGTCTTGGGGCCTGTTTCAGAAAGGTGATTAAGGGAAAACTCTGAGTTTGTTAACCATGAAATGTGGGAAACTCAGGGTTTTCTGTTTCAGAATTGTAGTTAGGTTAAACCTGAGACAGTGGGGTAAGTCAAGCCTGTTTCTGAAGGAGCGGTAACTTATACTCAGAGTCTGTTTCCGGGGTAACTTGTTAACCTAACCTGGTCGGGAGCAGGTTTTATTTTGTAAACAGTCTCCTCCCCTTTTTTTAATGAGTAGCAGTGTCTCGTTAGTTTATTTGGTACATTCATTCATCGTGTAGATTTGTATTATGCACACTGTAAAACATTTTTAGCTGTCTTTAAGTTATTATCAAATTAGCCTTTCGCCGAGCCCCGCCCCCCTTAGTTACTGTTGCTACTTCCGACAAACAAATGACCAGCGCGACAGATTGCCATGATGGAAAGCGATATACCTGTGCGTGTCAGTGACCTTTTTTGGAGCATTACCTCTGCGATATCCTCCAGATCGAGGCAAAAGGGGTTACAGTATGCAGTGGAGGGATATATTCAAAATATAAAAATACGCAATGAAGGAGACACGACTACTATCGAGGCTAATGCTTACCGGTCTCTAGCAAAAATTGAGAAACCACATGACCTGTAAGTCAAATGCAACCAGCACAGCCTTGTGGACCAGTCATGTTCTTGCACTGCCGGGTTCTTGCACTTCTCTTTCATATGGTATGGTCTATAGACCAATTTCGTGTTTGCAAACAGAGATGACGTTTTTTGTGGGAGGAGCCAAACTGGTTGCAGAAAGTGACTGCTCCGCAGTAGGGTTGTGAAGTGTTTTAGCATTAAACCGTGATTTTTATGGATCCGCTGTTCTGTCGAAGTCTGATTCCCCTATGTTTCCCTTTAGTGCAATGTTTCTTATAGCGTTTTAATCACGTTACGTTTATTTTTTAGATAGATAAAAAGTTTAAATGGCTTGGCTACTGATATGCATGTATGTCATGTATATGTATTGTTCTTTATTGGTAAATCAATTATTTTTACAGTCTGAATCGCTAAAGTACATGTAAAAGCAATACTATCATGTATTATATATAATAGCGTTTATTAAATATTTCATAATTTTCCTGTTTTCTATTATTTCTTCCTTATATTTATCTTACGTGTTTGTTCTAAAACTATTATAAAAGTATTATGTTTAAACATACATTAAAAAGGCCTGTTTATATATTAATAACACTTTACATCATAATATATATTTATTAAGTATGTAAACATAATAATTTTAGAACAAATAGGAAGAAGACATAAGCTAAGATATAAGGAAATAAAAAGAAATAATAGAAAACGAAAAAATCATGAAATATTTTTAAAAAATTGTGATATTTTTGCTTTTTTATTCTGAATCAATTGTAATTGTAACGTGATAAAAACGCTGTAAGAAACACATGGAGGGAACAGACTTCGACAGAACACTGGACATCTTCTCTACTTATTTTCTATTCTAATTATTAAAAGATTTCCAGATGATTTCCTCGCTCCATTCTGTCCGTTTAAGGGCTTATTGTAATCATAAACACCTACGTTTATCTTCAAATGATGTCTTCGACGATGGTATTTTATAAAAATGAAAGCCATCTTTTTTGGCATTCTTATTCTGACACTTAACAGCACAACAGGACATTTTCTAGTGAGTTATCTTGCTCTTTTCACTCGTGTCTAATTCATTTCCACTGTTTTTCTGCAACCGCATTGCGCGCGCAGCTTGCCGTGACGTAACTGTGACGTCTACTCTAAATTGGTCTATTAATGTCTATTGCGAGTAGCTATTTTGTTAAAATACAAGGGTATGATAACTAGCTAAACCTACATGTGTTTCAAAGCCATTCAAAGCTAACTAACATTTCTCTGTTGTTTTGAGGATAGCCGTTTTGAGAATCATAATGTTTTATTTCCTTTGGTGATAACCAGAATTCACAAATAGGAAATTGCTTTGGCTTAAAAGTTGCAGGACAGATAATATAATAAATAAAATGTATAATATAATAAAATTGCTCAGCATTTACTGGATTGGGAAACTCGGGTAGGTTTTCCGTTCATAAAATGCTACATGAAAGATAAAAACAAATTATTTAAAGTTGATTGTTAGGGCGCTATGTTCGACTTTGTCGTAAAATGACGAAAAATAAAGTTGGGGAGCTGAAAGTCCCAACACAACAGCAGCTAATGTAGCTAGCGTTAGCTAACATGTTAACTAATGTTGGCAAAATAACTCCTTAAACTTAGCTTAGAGAGTAGGTTAACATTCTGGCAATTATATTCATGGTAATCATAACTTTGGTCCAATTTGTGTTTATGCCTCTAGTTAGTAGATCTAGACCACACTGTAACTAGTTAGCTGTAAGCCTTACCTTTGTGCAGACGTATTTATGCTTCGTAAATGTTCGACACATTTAACTGGATGGGGCAGTTCACACTGTTTTATCCATTGTATGCACCGCTCACAAACACTGCGGGCGTGAATGTTTGTCGGACGTGCTCGCATAGTAACGGTTGCTGTAATGTGTGATTTAACAATTGCCGTTTTGGGGGAGGGGCTGGCGAAAGGTCAATTGCCAGTCCAAGTCATTTTAACTTACTACTTTATATATTTTATAATAATAATAATATATTTTATTTGTAAAGCACTTTTCATAGTTAAAAACAATCCCAAAGTGCTACGGAGAATAAACAAATTTAAAAGCATGATTATAAACAAAAGTTAAAAACATGAGAGAAAAGATAAAAAGAAACCTTTCTTAAAAGAATCCATGGCTTGAGGAGCACTTAGGCTGTCTGGAAAAGAATTCCAAAGACGGCTTGATCCCCAATAATGCGGGGGTTGAAGAAGGGCTTTGTTTCCAGAGCGGAGGTTGCGTGAAGAGTTTTGTGTTGAGTAGTTCCTTTAAGTAGGGGGGTGCTTTCCGTGGATGCATTGACGGCAAGTAGGATGATTTTAATCCTGTATGAGACATGGAGCCAGTGAAGTGATAGTCGAAGATAGTGGAATGGTTTGACCAGAGAATGTGATATGGGCTATAGGTGGGCTATAAATTTTGTTTAAACACAAATAATTCAATAAAATTCTTTAGTATAAAGGTGGATATAGTTGCCTATAATAGATAGATATCCACACATTCATCCATCCATGATCCGTCATCACACCAATACACTCTCAATCACCCTGAAATTAAAATAAATCCTCCATATATCAATAAGGGGTTTGATTCCCCTCCATTTTCTAGGCCTTGACTACTACAGAAGCCACACTTTCATTTGACCCCAAGGACTACATCAAGTCAAGTAAGTTTTGATGATAAACTTGGATAAATATATTTGATCTATGGTATTATAGTTTAACTAGGAAGTACTTAAATGTGTTTATGCAGTAGCTAGCCAGTAAATCAGATATCTAAATGTAAGCGAGCACTATTATAATAACTGTAATAATGCTTATAATGTGTTACTCACTGAAAGAATCAATTAAAGTTCTACTTGCAGTTAAATCAGTCAAGATGTCATATTTAAGATTTGATTTACCTTGCATACATGTTTGCTTATGACCAAACAATATGTTTATTTATGTTTGTATATGATATAGTTTATAGAAATTTCCCCATAAATTCCTGTAAATTCCTGTTAAGTTTCTAATTTAGAATATTTAAAAAAATCCCCAGATTAAGTTACCATGGACAATTTCCAGAAACTAACCAGAAACTTTGCGCCTCTTAGCAAACCTATTTGAAAGTAATTTAGTTAGTAATTTAAGTATATTTACTCTATTGTTTTCAGGCTGAGCAGACGCTGTGCAGACACTGCACTGAAATAAATGCAACCAGCGCAGACCTGTTTTTGTAATTTGGTTTGGTCCTAAATAATTTTCAATGCAGGAAAACCCCTCTGCAATAATCAGATGATGTCTGCATCATTTTACTTTGACATGTGTAACTAACTTTTATTCAAAACCTTAATCGCCCAATCTAAATGTTTGTCCGAATTAATTGAAAACAGGTAGAATCACACAGGTCTACACCAAACATAAGATTCAGATCTGTAATTAATGTGTAAGAAGAAAACAAGTAAATTATTACACCCCCATAACATAAAAGCCAATCTGAGTATAACACAAGGGTCAACGTTAGAAATTAACCAATTATCTATTTTAAATAAAATTACAGAAGTGAAACGTTAAAAAGTCTGAAACAGATGGCGAATGTTTTACTGACATTAAATGTTTTAATGTCTCTTCTTTCATCTCTAGTTGACACCCATAGAGTGAAAGTGATTGAGACCTTCAGTGAAGCTCCTCCTACAACAACCCACCAATAAATGCTGGAGTCAAACACACAGAGAAATCACTCCATGTGTGAAAACTGAAATCTTCATGACATAATGTTGATGCTGGTGAAAGAGGAGCTTGAGAAGATGACAGATCCACAACCATGCAGAATACAGAATGAAGATACAGAGGAACAAATAGGTTGGTGTCTATTTATCATTCTTTATCTTTGAGGGTTGAGGAATAATCATAAAAACAGAAATTTGGCATTGAGAAACATGAGGGGGAAATAAACTAAAATCCATGAAATTATAACTTTCTACATCTATAGACGGTTTTAGAAGTAACAACATAAACAAGCGGCTTTAGTGGTCACACCTAACCTAACAGGTAAACTCCGCTTTAAGTAAATAATGAAAAGGTACTTTAAATGTAGTTTATATATATCACAAGCAAAAAAAACAACAACACATAGATTACCTAGGAAACCTAGAAAAACCTAGAATTTTTTTTATTTTCAACAAGGTATTTTCATGTAGTTCTTTTAAGCATGTCTCATAAAGGCTAATTCAGCTTATACATAAAGCATGTATACTGGCAAAACATCTTTGAATCTGAATACCATGTTCACCAAAATATTGTTCTGAATTATAGTTCTGATTTAAAAATCTTCCTCACATTTTGGTTTAACGACTCAGATTTAATAATGCCATAGAGTACAGAATAAAAGTAATTTAAACAAACTTTCTAGTTAAACATTAAAGTAGACTAGTGTGATCAACAGGGTGATTTTCATTTTAGGGGACTCAGCCCACCAATGAGGGTATAATGAAATAAAAAAATAATTTGAGTACAGTGTAAGGTTAGGTCAATATGTGACCCGTCACGGAAACCAGTGACACAAGTCAGCAGGCACAACTTTCGAGATGAGAAGGTTTTTTTTTTCAAAATTTGTGATTTTCGTTTTATTGCAGAATCTTTTAGTTGAGATCACGAAGAAGCCTCTCCATGTTTGAGATAGCAGTTTTTGTATATTTAAAAGCGTACATTTTGCGGTTGAAATCGGCTTGTTTTTCCGGAGATTCTAGCGTGTCTGTGTGTATTTACATACTGTATAAGTGGCTTGTGTTTTTGCCCCCGCCCCCAAAGGGAACAGCGTGGCTCCTTAATAGGGATAGTTTGCCCAAAAGTGAAAATAATGTAACTAATGACTTACCCTCATGTCGTCCTATACTCAACTCAGAAGTTGAGTTTTCTCATCGTTCATCTTCGGAACACAGTTTAAGATGTTTTAATCAGGGCTTGACATTAACTTTTTGAGGAACTTGTCCTTCGGACAAGTAAATTTGTTTTTCACTTGTCCATGCACAAAAGTCACTTGTCCAGGTAAAGATTTATAATATAATGTATTTTTTGTGTTTTGCTAATCACTGGCGGAGCAAGGGATTTTTCATAGGGGTGGCCAGGCAGGGTCCAGCAGTTACTCTGGGGTGGCATATAAAATAATCCAACCTTAAAATACTTTTAAGTATTATAGGTGTGTTAATCAGAATAATGTATAACATACAATTGCTACAATACTTTACTTTAATAATACTTTAATAATTTTAATTAACAATGAATTGAGATTAACATACAATTTATAGTCATAATTCAACCTCATGTTTTTTGAACTATTTAATCAAATAAAACTTTTGAAATTTACTTTGAAACCAGAATTTATATCTCCCATTGCTGAAAAAACTACAGAGACCAGAAAATCACGTGAATTTAGGCCACTGAAATGTATTTTACTAAGATTCATTTGGCTGCATCTTGCTACTCTTTCTGGAGAATGATGCTCTATCTGCTGCCTTTCTCTTCATTTTTCCCACATTTAAATAATTGTCTGACATTAAAACATTAAAACATTGCCATGTTTTAAAAACCTAAACAGGATAAATGTATCTAGATTATCTGTTATATATAAAATCAGTCTTAAAGTCTTAAACCTAGCATTTATGCTGTAATGTTTGTGTGAGATTCTTGAAGTGACGAACTCTGTCAGATTCAAACGGCTGCAAATGTTTGTCATATTTTATTTAATATTGCCAACACTATTCATAGATAATGCTATTTTCACTAAAATATTGAGGTGCATAAGCTCAGATTAATTAGGCCTATGATGAATTACGTCAAAAAAGAAATACAAAACCAGTCCTAACTAAAAGAAAACAAGTTGACAAAAAGATAGAATCCAATATTTGGTGATATTGGAAACACCAGAAGTGTTAAAGGGTTTTGAACACAGCACAAGAGTTAAACTACAAGAGGAGAAATGACATAATGTACTTCACATTAAAAATAACATGAATACATGACAATCTCAAATGTGTTTTGTCACTCTGATTTATCAATATGAACTATTTATTGTCTTCATTTTAGATATGATGGAAATAAGCACGGATAATCTACTTGAACTGAATGAAGTGGATGAGAAACATCGGAATGTGAAAAGAAACCATAATGTTTCACAGAAAGGAACAGAAGACATAAACTGTGAAAATAGTTTCAGTGAAGATGAACGCCCTGAAGATCACAAGAGTGAAGAGAAACCTTTCAAATGTCAACAGTGTGAGAAGAGTTTCACTTTTCGATCGAGCCTTAGCAAGCACAAGAAAGCTCACATGGTGGGAAAGCAACACGCGTGCCAGCATTGTGACAAGAGTTTCCCATATAAAAGTGAACTTCAGATACACGTAAGAGTTCACACTGGAGAGAGACCTTACACATGTCCTCACTGTGGAAAGAGTTACACAAGTAAATGTGTTCTTAAGAAACACATGAGAAATCACACTGAAGAGAAACCATTCACTTGTCATCTGTGTGGAAAGAGTTTCAGAAGTAAAACTGAGCTTAAGCTTCACACAAGAATTCACACTGGAGAGAAACCATTCACTTGTCATCTGTGCGGAAACAGTTTCAGAAGTAAAAGTACCCTTAAGTTTCACACAAGAATTCACACTGGAGAGAAACCGTTCACATGCCATGAGTGTAAAAAAAGTTTCAGAAGTAAGAGAACCCTAACAGCACACATGACAATTCACACTGGAAAGAAACCACACGCATGTCTTCAGTGTGAAAAGAGTTTCATAGAAAAACGTCGACTTGAGACTCACATGAGAAGTCACACTGGGGAGAAACCTTACATATGCTCTCAGTGTGAAAAAAGTTTTTCTAGCAAAGAGACTCTTAAGAAACACATGAAAGTGCACACTGGAGAGAAACCATTCACATGTCATCACTGTGCAAAGGGTTTTATAACGAAACGTGAGCTTAATATACATGTGAGGATTCACACTGGAGAGAGACCGTTCACATGTCATCACTGTGGAAAGAGTTTTAAAGTGAAAAATGAACTTAATAGTCACCTAAAAATTCACACTGGAGAGAAGCCTCACACTTGTCATGTGTGTGGAAAGAGTTTCAGAATAAAAGTTAACCTTAACATACACATGAGGATTCACACCGGAGAGAAACCATATCCGTGCCATCACTGTGAAAAGAGATTTACAACTGCTGGTAACCTTCAGAAACATTTGAGAATTCACACTGGAGAGAAACCTTACACTTGTCAACAGTGTGGAAAGAGTTTCAGGTTTAAATGTAGCCTTAAGATACACACAAGAATTCACACTGGAGAGAATCTGTTCACATGCCATAAGTGTGAAAAAGGTTTCGGAAGTAAAGGCAACCTTACGACACACATGAAAATTCACATGGAAGAGAAACCTCACACATGTCTTCAGTGTGGAAAGAGTTTCGGTTTGAAGTCTATTCTTAAGGCACACATGATGATTCACAGTGAAAAGAAACCTCACGCGTGTCTTCAGTGTGAAAAGAGTTTCAGAGATAAAACGAGACTTGAGACTCACATGAGAAGTCACACTGGAGAGAAACCTTACAAATGTCTTCACTGTGAAAATAGTTTTACAAATGAAGTTGCTCTTAAGACACACATGAGAAGTCACACTGGAGAAAAAACGTTCACATGTCATCTGTGTGGAAAGAGTTTTACAATGAAAAGTGGCCTTAATTTACACCTAAGGATTCACACTGGAGAGAAACCGTTCACTTGTCCTCACTGTGAAAAGAGTTTTACAGGTGCAGGTGACCTTAAGAAACATTTGAGAATTCACACTGGAGAGAAACCGTATGGGTGTCAACAGTGTGAAAAGCGATTCAGGACAAAATATCATCTTACTGTACATTTGAGCACTCACACTGAAGAGAAACCGTTCAAATGCCATGAGTGTAAAAAGAGTTACAAAACAAAATCAATCCTTAACAAACACATGAGAATCCACACTCAATAGAAATCATTCATGTGTCAACAGTGTGAATATGGCAACAAAGTTTAGAAATCAGCTGAGGTCTTATTAATAAAACTGTCTAAAAATGTAGCTGTTTAGTCAAGGAAATAGATGAATAAAATTTAAATCGGTGGTCAGTTTCTGAAGATAGCGCCTATATTAACATTTCCTCTGATTTTGGATATGTGAGTTCAAGTTGATCAGCGGGCAGTCAGTGTCGTGTACACCACCAGGGGCAGATTTATCACTGCAAGTCCTTCTGAAATTTGCCGCTGTCTCATTTCAGCTGCTCTGCCCTTTAGTGTCTGATCATTAAACATGAAATATTTCTGTAGCGGTAAACAAGCTTCCAAATTTCCAATTTTATCCCTTGTTTCTTAACCACGGTGAGAGGTGATGATGCAATGTTTCTGACGCGTACAAAGTAGCATAAAATCCAAAGAGGCTTGTTGATGTTTCCTAATGATAACTTTATTGTATCAAAATTAAAGCTGCATTTTAGCATAAAACAAACACCACAAATCCACTTTCAGCCATTCTCCATGTGTATCGTCAAATAACTGTATGATCTTGCACCAGCGCCTTCCTCCTGTCATGGGTGGCATAACCTTTTAGGCCATGTTTACATTAGAGCATTTGCGTTTTAAAACGGCATTTTAAAATGAAAACGATCCTCGTTTATACTGGCATTTTAAAAAGAATCTTCATCCACACTATACACCACCATAAACCCATGAAACATGACCAATCATGTAACTGGGCATGCGCATAACAGTGTAAAATAACTTATTACTCTAATAATAGCTTATACCTTTGCGCGTTTACGCAGCCTAGGGGTGTGCGATATTGACAAAAAGTCATACCTGGGTCCTTTGCTGGCAACTATAACAGACACTATTTTTGAACCTATAAAAATGTGTTTGGGAAAGTCTTATACTGTTCTATCTCCCCCCTACAACATATTAATATGATTAATAGGTTAATTTTGATTTTATAACTAAACATAAAGGTCTTTATGATTTAAAAAGAAAGCATTCAAGTGAACAGTACTAACAGTAGCGAACTTGAAGCAAAAATAAATTTTAGCAAATGCAAACTTCAATCAAACATAGTAAGAGGTGAAGTATTGCTTTAGCCTACCAGAAATGCTTATTGCATTAATTTTTAAAAGTGTGCGAGGTCCGTGCACGTCCTCCGCTAGCAACACAGAATAGCTAAAAGCACAAGCGCCTAAACAAGCATTATATATTAATGACGTTGAGTTTATTGTTTTTATTAATTTATATTCACAAAACTTATCAACAAAACATCGGTTAAAATTAAGAGACAAATTATCTGAAACGAAATTCATTTTAAAGTAGCAAACAAAACTTAAATTAAACTAAAAAATAATGTCTGACCCATTACAATTCTCCCTTCATATTGGCCTTTACAACGCCTAACGTTATATGGCGTTTAAAATTACAGTCTATCTTTCGTAAGCTAACTAAATTTAAACAAAACATAAACACATTAAACCCAACAATACTCAAACATTAATATAAAACAGACATTATCTATAAGGATACATGTTAAAACAATCAAACATAGTAAGAGGTGAAGTATTGCTTTAGCCTACCAGAAATGCTTATTGCATTAATTTTTAAAAGTGTGCGAGGTCCGTGCACGTCCTCCGCTAGCAACACAGAATAGCTAAAAGCGCAAGCGCCTAAACGAGCATTAGCCTATATATTAATGACGTTGAGTTTATTGTTTTTATTCATTTATATTCACAAAACTTATCAACAACATCGATTAAAATTATGGGCTCTATCTTACACCCGGCGCAATGCAGCGCAATGCGCGACGCAAGTGTCTTTCGCTAGTTTCCACCCTAATTTTCACGTTTAGCGCCGCGTTGTTTAAATAGCAAATGCATTTGCGCCCCCTTTTGCGCCCATGGGCGTTCTGGTCTAAAAACGAGGTGTGTTCAGGCGCATTGTTGGCGCGTTGCTATTTTGAGGCAACTAAAATAGACTACGCCATTGACCAACAAAAACCTGGTCTAAAGTCTAAAGTCAATGGCGCAATGTGTTTTATGTTATTTAAAGAGCGCATTAGTAAAATGCGCCTATACACGGGAGGACAACGCGGGTTTGCTTATCACAAGGTACATGAATGCGCAGCAACACAAAAATGCATTTAAATATGAAAGATTAAAGGATTGAATATAAAAGATTATAAAGAGTCTCTTGGACATAAATGAGGACTAATTATGAGACGTTAGAAGGCGCAAAGAGCTGCTTCTGCAGCCTGGTAAGTAAATAAATGCTTTGCTTTGAACAAATGCGTCTGTTTTTAAAAAAAATTTTAATGCTACCTCACGGATTTATTGTATATGATGACTCTGTAACTGTGGATATGGTGAGATGAGAAACATTTTTAAGTAATGCTTAAAAAACTCTTTGCTAAAAAAACCGCTGTCCAAAGTGCTGAAACGTGAGGGGAGCCGTTTGTAAATTCTTTATCTCCTGTTTGTTACAAATAAAGTATTTTTAGAGTACAAACCTTATCTTACATACTTGTAAATTATTTTTTGATGATATTGGATAGCCATACATTTAAAGCAATTACAAGCCTGCTTTTTACTTCCATGACTAAAAGAAAACGGGTTTTAAAGGTTTTAATAAAAAAATAACAATTTCAATACAAGTGAAAAACAACACAATTATTTAACGGATCTTCTTCCTCCGCTTAGTTTTTCAGTTTACAAAGTCCGTTATCTAAATAGGGATTAGACATAGCGCCAGCGCAACTTGCTTTTAAAGGGGATGAGAGCTAAGTCTCTCATTGGTTTACTGCACGTTACGCCCAAAATACTCCCATTACAATAGGACCTACCCTTTTCGACCATGCGCTCGGCGCAAAAACCATTTTTCCCGTCGTTAAATTAGCAAAAGTGGATTCGGACACGCCCATTTAGACGTTCCGCTGTGCGCTTTAGACAATGCGCTTAGATCGTTAAAATAGGGCCCTATGAGACAAATTATCTGAAACGAAATTCATTTTAAAGTAGCAAACAAAACTTAAATTAAACTCAAAAATAATGTCTGACCCTTTACAATTCTCCCTTCATATTGGCCTTTACAACGCCTATATGGGGTTTAAAATGACAGTTTATCTTTCGTAAGCTAACTAAATTTAAACAAAACATAAACACATTAAACCCAACAATACTCAAACATTAATATAAAACAGACATTATCTATAAGGATACATGTTAAAACAATCCGATATAGGGTTTATAATAGCTGGTTGGTAGATGTTTACTATTTTTGGCAAAACCTCCGTTGCAAACCAACATTTACATGAATAAAATAATTTTTACTTTGAAAATTATGCGTTGTCAGGTTAACATCAGCTGTTCGTTTACATAAGACTCCGTCTACGTTCATTTACACTCAGAGCAACGTCTGAGTTCTCAAACTAAAACAGGGTCTTCAGCGTTTGCGAACGAATCCGTTTATGAGGGTCAAAAACGGTGATGTAGTGTAGATGAAAGGCGTAAACGTAGCAAAAGTAACGCGTTTTAAAGGATAAACGCATTAATGTAAACATAGCCTTAAACATTTCTTTCACCTGTAGAGGACACACCCTCAAAGAAATAAACAATTAATCATACAACAACAGAATTATATTTAAATGAACAAATTGAACAAAAATGTTAAATAAGCTAGTAACTATGGCTCCTACAATTCCCTTTCGATATATCTAACTGGCATTTTTTGGTCTTATCAATTTATTTCTCTATATTATTCATATGAAGTCTGTTATTTGTTTTCGTTTTAACTGATGTTAAAGTTAAGTTTCATAACTATTATACATTTTCTATATAATCTTAACACTGAACCAATAACTTTGTACTTTAACTAGATTTTTTTCTTGTGTTTACTTCATGTTGTACAAAAGTTTTGTACTTTTAAACGAATGGTTGTGTTTTATATTATATTTTATTTTGTAATAAATACATTGAAGCTAATCAGCTGTCTGTGTACTTTTGCATCTGTTCATTTTTCTTTTTAACCATGACAAGAAAAATAAAATATTAATGGCTGTTCCATTTTTAAAATGCAATGTTAATGGTACAAATTTGAATTAGAACTGTATTCAGAACATTCTAACAAAATAAATATTGGGTTGATCTTTGTCACATTTTCTAGGTTGATAGAAGCACTGGGGACCCAATTATAGCACTTAAACATGGAAAAAGTCAGATTTACATACTATAACCTCTTTAAGGCAGAGTAATGAATATGTTATTTGCATTTTGCTCAGGAATAAGGATCGGATTAATATCCGTTTAGCTAAGACTCATTTTTGTGGTCGAATGCAACTGGACGGTTTTAACAAGTCTATCTATAGTTATCTGATCAGAGAAGTGACCTCGTGTAAGGCCCTATAATGACTGCTGGAATGTAAAAAAAAATGTTAAATAATGTGAAAAAATATAGTAAAAAGGACATTCTTAAATGTAACTTGGTGAGAAAACTGGCAAAATAATTAGGAAAATCAAAAATGTTGAAGGAATAGTCTACTCA
The DNA here is from genome assembly GCF_030506205.2 of Paramisgurnus dabryanus. Taxonomy (NCBI): domain Eukaryota; kingdom Metazoa; phylum Chordata; class Actinopteri; order Cypriniformes; family Cobitidae; genus Paramisgurnus; species Paramisgurnus dabryanus. Next base: position 14,401,717 of record NC_133339.1, on the reverse strand, counting down.
TTTTCAATATTAAAATATGTTATTACCTTAACTAAGAAGGGTTGATACATACCTCTATCATCTGTGTGCGTGCACGTAAGCGCTGGAGCGCGCTGCGACACTTTGATAGCATTTAGCTTAGCCCCATTCATTCAATGGTACCAATCAGAGATAAAGTTAGAAGTGACCAAACACATCAACGTTTTTCCTATTTAAGACGAGTAGTTATACGAGCAAGTTTGGTGGTACAAAATAAAACGTAGCGCTTTTCTAAGCGGATTTAAAAGAGGAACTATATTTTATGGCGTAATAGCACTTTTGGGAGTACTTCGACTCGGGGCAGTAACACCCTCCCTCTCCCATTATGAGAGGGAGAACGGGAGCGGACTCTTTAGGCGAGTCGAAGTACTCCCAAAAGTGCTATTACGCCATAAAATATAGTTCCTCTTTTAAATAAAGAGAATAATAATTATATGTCCATAACCAGGCTGAATAGGTGTTAATGGGGGTTTCCAAAACCTTAATCCCCTTATTTAAATAAAATAAAATTGTGATTGATTCATAAGAAACAGATTGTGAATGTTTTACTGACATTAAATGTTTTAATGTCTCTTTTCACCTCTAGTTTACACCCACAAGTGAAAGTGATTGAGATTGAAGCTCCTCCTACAATCCACCAATAAATGCTGGAGTCAAACACAAAGAGAAATCACTCCATGTGTGACAACTGAAATCTTCATGACATAATGTTGATGCTGGTGAAAAAGGAGCTTGAGAAGATGACAGATCCACAACCATGCAGAATAAAGGATGAAGATACTGAAGAACAAATAGGTTGGTGTCTATTTTTCAATCTTTATTATTGATGGTTGAGGAATAATCATAAAAACATTGAGAAACATGAGGGGAAAATAAACTAAAATCCATGAGATGATAACTTTCTGCATCTATAATAGATTCAGTAGAATTAGATTGAAACATCAGGTAAAGAGTTTTATCCAAAACAACCTTCAGTGGATTGAATGACTGTGATCTCCATGCAATGCTCTACTACAGTTAACCCCGAAGACTATCAGTCTCTCTCTCTCTCTCTCTCTCTCTCTCTCTCTCTCTCTCTCTCTCTCTCTCTCTCTCTCTCTCTCTCTCTCTCTCTCTCTCTCTCTCTCTCTCTCTCTCTCAAAAAAGCGTTTTTGTCACTTTTGGGATTCCCCCCACCTTGTTTCACTTGAGGTGTTTCTGGTCATAAATGACCGGCCTACAGAAAATAGTTTATAATCAGGGTCTTCAAATGTCTCAGACAGAAGAGAGAAAAGGAAGAGATGCACATTGTGTGCCCCAAAAGATGTCCAAACAAGCACTGTCTGTTTTAAATGCAAAGCGTCCATTAACAAGGCACATGAAATAGACTATTGTCATTCATGTGCATATGTTCAGTAAATGCATTAGATGCATGCATCATTTACATGAGTTCACACAAAGTTTATGTCATTTTGTCACAGCGTTTTTCATTTTGGTTTGTTCTTAAATGGGTGAATTTAATGACTTAGATTTGATAGGGAACGGCACAATTGTAAAATAATTTTCTGACTGTGTTTTGTGATCTTCCACCTTCACTTTAAATGGCCGATCATTTTTGACTGGGATCACCACAACAAGTGTGACTCTGTGCCATTTTGTACAGAATGAAAGCAAATTTCCTAATTCAACATTAAATTAGACTAGTGTGAGCAACACTATATTTAATATTGCCAAAATTATTCACAGATAGGGTTGCAAAGGGGTGGAAATTTTCCAATATATTTCCAGAAACTTTCTATTGGTACTTAATATGGGAAATTTTGAAAATATTCCAAATTGGAATATAATACAAATTTAATGGGAATTTGTTGGAAATTTTGGGAAATGTATATAAACTATTGTCAAATACAAACACAAATAAACATCTTGTTTGGTCATAAGCAGACATGCATGCAAGATAATACAAATTTTAAAAATGACGTCTTGACTGATTTATTGAAAGTAGAACTTTAATTGATTCTTTCAATAAGAAACCCAAAAGCATAATAAACATTATAATAGTAATTATAATAATACCAGCTTACATTTTGATTTCCTAGCTAGCTAGCTACTGTATAAACACATTTTGGTATTTGCTAGTTTAACTATAATACCATAGAGCAAATATATTTATCCAACACTGCAAAAAATGACTTTCTCACTTAGTATTTTTTAGGGATGTAACGGTATCAAAAATTCACGGTACGGTAGTATTTCAGTAGGATGCCCACGGTACGGTAGTTATTGAAACATTTACAAGAAGGAAAAAACATATGAAGACTTGGAAAAACTGCCATAAGTGTACATTAAACAAGACTGAACATTACAATGTACAAAGTTTAGTTTAGTGTAGTGTTTACAATTTTCATAAAAAGGACAAAAATAATTAGACCGTGTAATAAAATAAAAAATAAAGTTTCAGTTTAGTTTGTCAACTTTAAACAACTCCCAATCAGTCAGGTTTTAAGAATTGAGTCACTCCCTCAATTGACCTAGTTTTTATTATTATTATTAATACTAATGCTTGATACTATGAAAGCAACAGTTGTGATTGTAGAATCAAGAAAAGATTATGGGTTTTAAGCGGGTCAATTCCTGAAAACAAAAACAACCCAGTAAAAATGAAAATAGCATCTTACTTATTGTAGCCTGATTGTAGCTGGACCTAGAGCTGAGGTCAGCTCACTCAATGCAGGGGCGCGTTTCCCAATCGGAAGTCTGCAGCCTCCATTGGTCGCATTTGCAGGCTGCATACGTCATGAAGACCGTCTTATTTCAGAATATTAATATTTTTCAAGTTGACAATTATTCTTATTTAATCGTATATTGTTGTAACACACTAACATGACTTGCGAATGTAATACTCAGTTAACTTAAATACACCAGGCATGTAATGACGGATGCAGCCTGCATATGCGATCTAAGGAGGCTGCTTTCTAATTGAGAAACGGCACATACTCTCCTCATTCACGGATTTACTCACACTCGTTTTTTGTATGTCCATCACATTTTGTCCTTTCTCGTTTCTTGTCACAGCGAACGCGAACTTATCCCACACATCAGATTAAAAATCCGCGTTTCTTTTGCTTCCGCCATTGTCGCTCAACTTGTAGAGAGGCATCAGAGTGGCACGCGTGGGATTATGGGAATTGTAGTTCCCGCGTCCCTCCACTCGCTGCACTTGGCCGGAAAAAAACTACACCTGTTGCCCGGAAGACCTAATATTTTACCGAATCACGTGACCACGGTTGTACCGAAATTTTTTATACCGCAATACCACGAAATTTATAATACCGTTACATCCCTAGTATTTTTGTTTGGTTTCTGTAGAAATATCTAAAAATTCTTAAATTAAGATGCTTTGTCTTGATGAGCAAAATGACCTAAGTAAATAAGTCTAGTTGTAAGACAAATAATATACAATTTAAGTGAAATTGTCCTTAAAACAAGCAAAATTATCTGCCAATGGGGTGAGAAAAAAATTGTGAAATAAGATTTCTTTTTTCTTAAACACTTAATTCAAGTAAAATTTTCTCACTCCATTGGCAGATATTTTTGCTTGTTTTAAGCACAAATTCACATAAATTGTATATTTTTTGTCTAAAAACTAGTATTATTTTCTTTGGTCATTTTGCTCATCAAGAAAATACATCTTGATTTAAGAATTTTTAGACATTTCTACTGAAAACAAGACAAAAATACTAAGTAAGAAAGTCATTTTTTGAAGTGAAGTTTTATCAAAACTTACTTGATTTATTTTAATTCTTTTTTAATTTCAGGGGGAGTGTGTGTGGATGCAAATGTCTGTGTTTGCCCGCAGTATCTTTTGAAAACGCTAAAATATCTTCTTTTCATGTTTTGGCTAACGTGATCTGCTGTAAGGTCTTTATTGTACTTCCTGAGTCCCATTCATTCAGATATGGAGTTTTTTTTTTTCATTTTTGCGAAATAAAATAATTAATTCAAGACTAACTGAATATTAAACACTGTTAAGACTGGCCATTGTAATATCAGTATAAGGTAAACTCAACCTTATTCGGAATGGTAATGTTAAGTAATAAGATAATAAATTGTTATTAATCATTATTTCTTCATTTCTTTGGGTTTATTATAAGCAGCCAGTTATATAAAACAAGTAGGATACTTTAGTAGGATTATTAGAAGTTCTTTTGATTTGTTAAAGTAACACCATCTTTTTTTACCTTAAAATAACGTTTCCAAAAAAGTTTCAGTGGTTCATCCACTCAAAACAGGGTTAATGGCACTTTCACATTCGCTTTGCAGCCCTCTATCGGCCAAAACCGCACTAAAGAAGATTCCAACCGGTAGTGGTCCTGTAGTTCGAGTGAAAACTAGAAAAACTTGCTTTACGGCAGACCTACAATCCAATCAGAGCCAGCTATGCTGCAGTATTTACGACAGTGGTAATGAACAATTACGCTTCTAACCTGTAGAGGGAGCAAAGAGCAATAAGTCTTTAGTGTTGCTTTAAATTGAAAAATTACATGTTATGTAATAATTTTACATTTAAAGCAAAATATCAAACAATACAAACATGCGTATGCAGAGCACGTGATCTGCAACGAGAACAATTTTAATCCCAGAATTTTAAACCCGTCCGAATCGATACATAAAATCAGAGACGCTGTGAGGGACACGTTAAAATTCAAACGTCATTTGGAAAACGAATTCCGCCCGAATAGTGCTTTTGAAACCACTTCATTGTTTCCTTGGCCATGTGTTTGGGATCATTGTCTTGCTGAAATGTGCACTCTCTTTTCATTTTCAGCTTTCTGGTAGATGGCAGCAGATTTTTATCCAGAATGTCACAGTATTTTTTCTCCATTCATCCTGCCTTCAATAATATGAAGTATGCGCAGTATCACTTGCTGAAAAGCAGCCCCAAACCATGATGCTTCCACCCCCAAACTTAACTGTTGGTATGGTGTTCTTGGGGTGGTGGGCAGTGCCATTTCTTCTCCAAACATGGTGTTGACCGCATATGCCATTCAGTTAAAAACATAAGACATGCAATTGTAGTTTCATTCTTACCTTAAAATGTAACGTATGCATATGCTGTCGACAAATATGACCGGAAGACGCACCCGAAATCCTGGCCAGGATTTCTTTTCTTGGAATCTTCCGTCAAGGGTTTTCGCTGCTTCTTCCCCGGCTCTGCCATTTGCAACTATCACTAGCCGTGTTTCGTTCACCTGCCTCTGTGTTGTTTGCCGTTAAGTGATCCTGCTTCTCGCGATATCTGAGACTTTGCGAGACTGAAGGACGGTGGGTCGGATACAGCGAACTTGCAAGTGGGGTATTCTTCCTACAGGTGGTAGGGGCGGGCGAGAGAGTCTTCATTCGTACTGAGTCATTTACCCATATACCGAAATACGACAATGAAGAGGTTTGTGAAAGCCCTCCAAGTAGTCTGAAATGTATTGTTTTTACGCTTCTTCTCTATCAGATTGGAAGTAACTAGTAACTAACTACTTGAGTAGTTTTATCATCTAATACTTTTTACTGTAACTCAAGTAGATAATTAGATTTTTACCCTTACTTGAGTAAATTGTTTACAAGTACTTGTAATTTTTCTTGAGTATAGATTTTGGGTACTCTACCCACCTCTGCACTTCCGACCAGTCCTCACTTCAATCCCAGCCATTGCCACCTTTGAATCACTTGAGTCTCTCTATGGCAACACTTCCCTGGCTTGTGTTACCTTGAACTCCTCTTCCAAGGACTTGAACGACAGTTGCAATTTGTTGCGGTATCCGTAGAGTGCGATTCTACTTAGACTTTTTGGAAGCCCCAGCCATCTTCTGAGGTGGCTGCTGACTTTCGTCTCTAAGGTTTCCAGAGTCGAGATTGGTACTTCATAGACGAGTAGTGGCCTTCTGTGCCTGGCAAAATGATGTAACCTGCCAGGCCAAAAGGTTGACTCACTCCAGAGCCAAGGCAGATGTCCAGAGATGGGTAAGGGAGCTAAAAAAATTTTGATGGACAGAAAGGGCTTTTGAAATCCAGAGATTGAATGATCTGCCTCCTTTCAGTCTTAATGCTAGAGGGATTCATTTGAAACACTTGGAGGTTCCGGGCACTGTGGGGTATCTTCGGGCTCGGCTCCTCCTGCGTCTCAACAGGTTGTACACCTGTGTGTTGTGTTGGTCCTGTCCCCACCAGACACTTCATACTCCCTTGTTGGATCTTTAGGCCTCGCTCGTTCTTACAGATTTTGCAACATGTACACTGCTTGCTCATAATCATTTGTCTGTTGCCTTTTTGTAATACCATTGTATCCATCCAGTTGGGGTGCTCATCCTCCGCCCTCTCGGACACCCCTGGGGGTATTTTTTCTTTAGGTTCATCGTAGCTTATTGTGGGAGTCTCCCTCACAGAAGACACAGATTTTGTTGCCAGACTGTTCTGCCCTGATTGTCGTCTCTCTGAGCTGTTACCGACTCTCCAGTAGTAACCCCGCTTTGTGTGGTTGTCAAACGTTCTTTCCTGGTCGTCACTGATGGAATCAGGTTAATGTTGTGCAAATAAATCTTCTGATGCCACTGGATACATTGCTGATCAGACCCCAACTTGTGTCCATTTGGCAAATCTAGCTACATTGACCCCATGGATCCCCTCTCTTGAGTCATAGACATCTTGAGGCTCTTTACAGGTATCGGGCTACAAAGCCCCTGCATCCTACCTCTATTGGCTCTCCATCCGGCTCATTGACACTCAATGACCTGTCCCTCATACTTGGCGAGCTTCCTCTTAAAGGCCTCTTCCAATCGGTCTTCCCAAGGAACTATAAGCTCCAGCAGATCCACTTGTTTGGTGGAATTTGATAAGAGAGCAATATCTGGTCTTGAGGTGGTAGGACATTTTGACATTATTTTGTGTACAGGATTCAAGAAGTTATCTGTGCATGTTATGGAAGAAGTCAAGTTCATGCAGGGGGTTTGAGCCTCAACGGCCCTTCAGTAAGCAGTGTGCTATGTGACTGAAGAATGTGCAGAGTATAAATTCAACTAAAATTCCATTAAATCTTGTTGTTTTAAACAATTATGCTGTAAGAGTTTTTAAGTACATTTAAGTTCACTGTAAAAAAAAAATCTGTAAAAAAACGGTAAATCTCTGGCAGCAAAGTTGCCAGAGAAATTCCGTCAAATTACGGTTAAAAAATGTTTTTCAAAATTACATACAAAAACCGTAAAAAAACAGATAATCTTTTACAGTCCTAATTCATTAAATTACAGAATATTACTGTTAATAATTGTTATAAAACTGTAGAAAAACAGATAAATTATGTGAAAATACATGAAATACAACTACTTTTCAGGTCAATCCCTGTAAATATATGGCTTTTATTAGTTATTTTATTAAATTGCTCTGTACTTATACAGTAATATTATTTTAAAATACAGTTTATCTTTGTAAAATAACAAAAAAAACACCTGTATAAAAACGTATTAAGTATGTGAAAATACATGAAGTACGCTGTAAAAAAAAAATCCGTAAAAAAACGGTAAATCTCTGGCAGCACGGTCGCCAGAGAAATTCCGTCAAATTACGGTAAAAAATGTTTTTCAAAATTACATACAAAAACCGTAAAAATACAGAGAATCTTTTACAGTCCTAATTCATTAAATTACAGAATATTACTGTTAATAATTGTTATAAAACTGTAGAAAAACAGATAAATTATGTGAAAATACACGAAATACAACTACTTTTCAGGTCAATCCCTGTAAATATACAGCTTTTATTAGTTATTTTATTTAATTGTTCTGTATTTATATAGTAAAATCCTTTTAAAATAACTAAAAAAAACTGTATAAAAACGTAATAAGTATGTGAAAATACATGAAAACCATCTACTTTTCAGGTTAATCTCTGTAAATGTACGGCTTTTAATAGTTACTTTATTAAGTTCTCTGTATTTATACAGTAATATTTTTTTAAATACAGTTTATCTTTGTAAAATAATTAAAAAGACCCGTGTAAAAACGTAGCAAGTATGTGAAAATGCACGAAAAACAACTACTTTTCAGGTTAATCTCTGTAAAGGTATGGTTTTTATTAGTCATTTTATTTAAAAGACGTGTATTAAAGCGTAATAAGTATGTGAAAATACATTGTAAAAAAACAGTTTACTCTTAAATATAGCTTATCTTTACAAAACAACTAAGAACAATGTATAAAACCCAATAAGTACATAAAATCAAAGACTAAAATATTACAGAAATATATTTTAACAGAATTATTGGACAATAGAAAAATAATCATAGTATGTTAAAATACCTCAAAAGCTACATACATAATCTGGAAATTAAGGTATTTAGTTGTCGTTATATAAAACAGCCATGTCTACCAACAATAATTTTGTGTTAAAATATAGCTAATCTCATGCATAGTAACTAAGAAATGTTATTTCTTGCAGTAAAATAAAAACTATAAAAATGTAAAGGGTACCTCCTTTAAAACAGAACAGTCATTTAAGTGAATTGTAAACAAAAATGTAATGTTAATTGGACAGTAGAAATACAAGCAAAGTATGAAAAATAGCTACATTATGATAATTAATAAAATAATTGTGTCAAATAAAAAATTTTACTGGCAAAATAAAAACATTTCATTGAGGAAAACATTTCAGGACTTTTCTCCACTCAATGGACTTTAATTGCAACCAAAATGTTGAAGTCCAAATCAATGCAGTTTCATGGGCTGTGCACAGTCGCACCTGAGAAATAGGGTCTTACAGTATCTGAAACGATCTATCATTTTCTAAAATAATAATAATAATAATAATAATAATAATAAACATTTATATACTTTTTAACCACAAATGGTCATCTTGCCTGGCACATTGAAGACCAGTACATTCCGTCATCACGTTGGAAACATTTTAAATAATAATAAAATAAAAAACAAAGATGTTGAAATTGGAGGGAAAATTAGATGGAATTTGCTGCCCTTCCCTGACTTTTTAAATGGAGTACACAGATAAATATATTAGATAAATGACATGACGGGTGACAATTCCAACGTGATGACGTTATGCCTGGCGCATCGCAGACCAGCACAAGCTGAACAATTGTGATAAAAAAAAGTTTATAAAGGTTTTTGTGGGTTTTTTTAGAAAATGACTAAAGAAGATCCTATTCCTCAGCTGGGATTGTGACGTGTACAGCCTCTTGAAACTGCATTAATTTGCTATTGAGGTCCATTGTGTTGAAAAATCCTGAAATGTTTTCCTCAAACTTAACTTCTTTTACACTAAAGAAAGAAAAGACATGGACATCTTGGATGGCATTGGTGAGTTAAAGGAATAGTCTACTCATTTTCAATATTAAACTATGTTATTACCTTAACTAAGAATTGTTGAATCATCCCTCTATCATCTGTGTGTGTGCACGTAAGTGCTGGAGCGCGCTGCGACACTTTGATAGCATTTAGCTTAGCCCCATTCATTCAATGGTACCATTTAGAGATAAAGTTAGAAGTGACCAAACACATCAACGTTTTTCCTATTTAAGACGAGTAGTTATACAAGCAAGTTTGTTGGTACAAAATAAAATGTAGCGCTTTTCTAAGTGGATTTAAAAGAGGAACTATATTTTATGGCGTAATAGCACTTTTGGGAGTACTTCGACTCTGCGCAGTAACACCCTCCCTCTCCCATTATGAGAGTGAGAAGTGGAGCGGACTTCTCAGGCGAGTCGAAGTACTCCCAAAAGTGCTATTACGCCATAAAATATAGTTCCTCTTTTAAATCGCTTAGAAAAGCGCTACTTTTTATTTTGTACCACCAAACTTGCTCGTATAACTACTCGTCTTAAATAGGAAAAACGTTGATGTGTTTGGTCACTTCTAACTTTATCTCTGATTGGTACCATTGAATGAATGGGGCTAAGCTAAATGCTATCGAAGTGTAGCAGCGTGCTCCAGCGCTTACGTGCACGCACACAGATGATAGAGGGATGTATCAACAATTCTTAGTTAAGGTAATAACATAGTTTAATATTGAAAATGAGTAGACTATTCCTTTAATGATCAGGAAATGTTCATTTTGAGGTGAACTAATCCTTTAATAAAGGCCTTCTGAAGCAAATAGATGCATGTGTAAAAACATATAACTTTATAATCTAAATGATCTAGCTTCTGCCAGACGACAGTATGCATTCATATGGTGTCAGAAGAATTGTCCATCTTAGATTACACAGATTTCAGATTAAAAACAGTCTAATTTTCCACACCTGGGTTGCCATGGTCATCCGATGTAGATCCACAAGCACAGGTTTTTCTATAATCTGAAATCACAAAAGGAGGAAATATTTAAAAAAAATTATTAACATTTAGGTTTAGGATTAACTATGAATAACTCTTGCATAGTGCACCTTTAAAGTGTAATGGATTAGTTTAAAGGGACACTCCACTTTTTTAAAAAATATGCTCATTTTCTGGTTCCCCTAGAGTTAAACATTTGATTCTTACCGTTTTGGAATCCATTCAGCCGATTTCCGGGTCTGGCTTTACCACTTTTAGCATAGCTTAACAATCCATTGAATCTGATTAGTCCATTAGCAATGCATGTTTAAAAAAAAACAAAGAGTTCAAATATTTTTCCTATGTAAAACTTGACTTCTGTAGTTACATCGTGTACTAAGACCAACAGAAAATTAAGTTGTGATTTTCTAGGCAGATGTGGTTAGCACTATACTCTCATTCTGGTGTAATAATCAACGACTTTGCTGCCGTAACATGGCTGCAGCAGTGATATTACGCAGTGCCCGAAATTAGTGCAAAATCCTTGATTATTACACCAGAATGAGAGTATAGTCCTAACCATATCAGCCTTAAAAAAGCAACTATTAATTTTCCATTGGTCTTAGTAACCTACACAACGTAACTTACAGAAGAGTCAAGCTTAGAATAGGAAAAATATCGAAACTCTAATTTTTTTAGCGCGATGCTAATGGTGTAATCAGATTAAATGGATTATGCTAAGCTATCCTAAAAGTGGTACAGCCAGACCCAGAGCGTTTAACTCTAGGGGAGCTGGAAAATTTGCATATTTTCAAAAAAGTGGAGTGTCCCTTTATGCATTTTTTTAATTTCCAAACTCATCATGGAGGAAGCATTGATACCCCTTTTCCACCAAGGGAGAGCTGGTGCTGGTTTGGAGCCAGAGCACTCCCAAAAGTGCTATTACGCCATAAAATATAGTTCCTCTTTTAAATCTGCTTAGAAAAGCGCTACGTTTTATTTTGTACCACCAAACTTGCTCTAAAACTACTCATCTTAAATAGGAAAAACGTTGATGTGTTTGGTCACTTCTAACTTTATCTCTAAATGGTACCTTTGGATAAATGGGGCTAAGCTAAATGCTATCAAAGTGTCGCAGCGCGCTCCAGCGCTTACGTGCACACACACAGATGATAGAGGGATGTATCAACAATTCTTAGTTAAGGTAATAACATAGTTTAATATTGAAAATGAGTAGACTATTCCTTTAAGCATTCTTTAAAATTTCCAAACTCATTAATGGAGGAAACACTTAACCTGTTATTATGATTGATATTAAGGTTTGACCACAATACTGTGGTGAATATATCATTTGATTTAAAGAAAAAAAAAGTTTACTTTAATGATACAAAATATTATAATTATTTGACCACAGGATCACTTAACAGTAGCTACGTTTACATGGACACATTTAGCCTCCTATCATAGTGTTTACATGAACACTTAATGTGATCGGAATGATGTGCGTGTTTATATGACACAAGATTTACCTCAGATTTGATCATTTGACATGCGCACATTGCACAAATATAGTTTCACGCTGTTTCAAGATTTGCTTTGTGCCTCACTGATTATAAAGCAGTAGCAAAAACACCCATTCACGTGTGCCCAAAAAACGTATTTCACTTCACGAGAGAAACACATTACGTTTACACCTGGTATTTAAATCCGTCTCTTTTGTCCACTTTCGACCGCTTCTGTCCTGAATACTGTGAGGGGATGGTCTGTGAGACTGTGGCCGAGTGTCTCTGCTGTCATTCAAACCCGAGCGGGAGTAATTATGAGTTTATATGGACGCAAACTAATATTATGTCGGAGTCCGCTGCTTGTGTTTAAGTAAACATGCTGCACAGTGTTTTGTATATGTATATGTTAGAGCTTTCTCTGAGTTTTCAGCGCAATTGATGAAATGGGATCGCGCAACTTTCACACGCTTTCAAAACGAAACTACGGAGATCACCCCCTTAAGTTGTATCAATGAAAGGCTAAAAATAGAGCTGTTCACCGTATGTTCACGCCAGAAGTAAAAAAAAAAAAGACGTAAAACTTGTGTTTAGTATATTAAATTAGATAAATGGGCAGAGAGAAGGCGGTCGCGTGTGGCTGTTCGAACACATTCAACCACATGTGCGTTCCGCAACTCCAAAGAGATCCGATCGAAAGTGGTTCCGACTACCTCTGGATGTGGTTGAAAGTGGTCGAAAGTGGACGAGCTCAAAACGTTTTGAACACCGTTTACACCTGGCATTAACGTCGTCCACTTGTGATCCGATCAACGAAAACGCATGTTAATGCCAAGTGTAAACAGCCTCTAAGAAACATCCACTAGAGAAGCAACGTGCATGCACTCGTCAGCCTTGCCCAGGTAAACTGATATTAACTTAGACAATAAAAAATAATAATGAAATGCATGCAAGTAAAGAAAACGGAATACAATATATACATCTCTTATCTTCCTTATAAAACATCACATTAACATTCGTATTAAAGAAGAACTCCAGTCAATTTTAACATTTAGCTCTGTTGTTTGCAGATGTGGAGTGCTGTCCGTACCGAGAACAATGAAAACAATCGCTGTTGCTTACAGTGTTATCCTCCTTTTTAGAATATGCCCCCTGTTTACTGAAACAGGGCCTGGGGCACGTTCAAGTTTAAAACAGTGTGCAACGTTTAGCTACAGTTTCCGGGTTGAACAACATATTTCCTGAAAACGGTGTGCACCGGTATGCAACGCGGTTTGAGATACATTTTCTCTTGTTTGGTGGGTGTGTCATAACTGCAGCAAACACGCGATACTAAAGAGACAGCTCGTACAATGGATTTAAAAAATAACATTTAAAAAGACATAAGGAATGACCTTCTCAGCTACCGTAGTTGCAACTCTTGCGTCATTAGAACAGGGTGTTGCAGGGTGCAACGTTTTGTCGGGGCTGAATGCAGCCCTGTTGTAAATGTGCTTTTAGCTTCTTAACACCGTTGAAATGTCATTACAAGTGCCCAGCAATGTGAAGGGATTTATTCTGCTAAGATATGCATAAAAATTATCAGCTGTCGACTCATGCAATCCACAAAAAAACAATTTGCAGTGGTTACGTATGTCCATAAGTTACGGCCTATTTTACTTGCTACATATTCATTACTATAGACATAACCACGGCAATAGCTTTTTTGTGGAATAATTTTTTTTTTGACATATTGGATCATTCGAATTCAACAATCGATTAATGTGGACTACACTGGAAAACGGGAAGTAAACCGAGGTATGCGAGCTGGCTGAATTAACATCACTTTTATGCATACCTTTAACATATACTGCAGTCATATTTACAGTGTTCACTCAGAAGAAAACACTTTACATTGCTGGGCACTTGTGATAACTATTTCAGGGTGTTAAAGAGGCTAAAAGAACATAACTGGACCCATTTTAGTCAACTGGGTGCAAATTTTAAAAGAGGATAACACAGTGTAGCCAACAACAATTGTATTAATTGTTCTCTGTACTGACAGCACTCCATTTACAAACAACAAAGCTAAAATGTTAAAATTGACCAAAGGTCTACTTTAATGCAGTCTAATAGTGTATTATAAGTAACGTTATATAGCAACATTAAATATACTAGATTACATTGAAATATGTTATTAATTCATATTCTTATGATTTAACCTTCTAATGAAACAACTACAATGACATGAGAAACATCCAAATGAAACATTTACTACATTTAGCACCTACCTACATCATGTGCAGGCCTGACCACGTGCGTCACGCACAGCACAAAATATCATTCAAATGGATTCTTAAAACACGATGTACAATGCATGTTTATTAACAGTTAATCAGATCTATTTTCTTTCATAAAAAATAATTAAACAAACAACATACCTGTAAACAGACCAACATCATCAGTGGATCAACGGCTTCTCTCTCACTGTCTGTCCTGAAGACACAGAGCGTAACATGATTATTATAAGATTATGAAATTCATAATGTGCTTACACTTAAAAACTTCAACACTTCATCGCAACCAACACGTTCAAATGCTGTTGAGCCCTTGAGCAAAAATATGCATTTGAACGATAAAACTCAGCATACCAGAGAAACGTCTACGAGAAAAGCACCATCACACGTTGTACATGGAGAAACCCGGGAGATGTTGCACCGATCCGATGACGTTCCCACCCTAAACGAAGACCCGAAGAAAAGTTCCCTTAATTCAACGTTATATTCTCTTCCTTGTGAACAATGATATGAACAAAATTGTTTGAGGTTCATTAACCCATTTTAATTATAAAACGGAGTATAACCAGTAAATTCAAGAAAATAATACAATATAGGGAAAAAAACCGATTCAAATAATTCACACCAGTTACAAATGCATACTTTTTATATTGAACTGAAAACACTCTTACCTTCGTTCGAAACGCAGGAGAAAACATATTCCTTATTCCAAAATGCAAATGCAGCTCCATGATATCCGAGGATGGCTCACCTAAAGCAGTGAATCGAAGATATCCGCGCAAACCCGTTGAGGAGTCGCATGACATCCGTTTGTGAATTCAAACTTCTAAAACACGTGACCAAATCATTGCTGCTCATTCGACTGTTACGACCTACGACACATTCGACGTTGTGGGCGGGAATTGGCGGCAAATTTGAATCTGTGTCGCACACATACACACACAAACAAGAGATGCATAAAGTGTGCTGTTGAATAAAATTGTGAATGTTAGTTGTATGGAGTTGAAATTAGAATAATGTTATTTTTATTATTCTGTGGAAATATTTTGATCTTTGTCAAAACAAAGTCTGAAAAGGCAACAAAAGTTACAATCACATATATATATATATATATATATATATATATATATATATATACACATACATACATACACACACACACACACACACACACACACACACACACACACACACACACACACACACACACACACACACACACACACACACACACACATATACATACATACATATATAGACCAGTTCAAATGATGTAAACAACACTGGTCCAGAAACACTTCCTGTTACAGTTTGTGAGTTATTTTTTTATTTCACATGTATTATTATCTTTAAGATGTTTGTTTAACTTCAGTTAATTCAGGTTTATATGTTCTGTTGGTTTATTTTATCCCAACGTTTATCTAGTGTTAAAAAACGGAAACAGGAAGTGCTTCTGGACCAGTGTTGTTTACATCTTGTGAAATGGTCTATATATATATATATATATATATATATATATATATATATATATATATATATATATATATATATATATATATATATATATATACAAAGGTTCTGTTGGGGTTTCTCCTGTAGCCTATGACTGTTGACCCTATACTTCACTACATCATCCACCCTATTTTTCAACATGGACAAATCAATTTCATACAAGATAATTTCATGTATGAGACTTTTCATTAGTCACTAGGTAAACAGCCTGAAAAATAACAAAAGTGTGGTAAACTGTAAAAATTACTTGTGCTTTATGATTATTGTGTGTTTATGATTATGATTACACAAACTGTGTAATCACTTGCTGCACAGGTTAAATTAAAATCTCTGAGAACTGTGGGCAGGATAATTAAGTGTATTAGGGATGCTTTGCCCCATGCATTAATGTCCTGTATGAACTCAGCCCTGGTAGATGGTTTTACACCCCAGAACTTGCCTGTGCTGAAGGTGACCCCTAAAAATGGATGAGTTGTAATATAAACCAGACTGCATTGTTGACAGGGATTTGGTTTTTCATAATGTGGCAAAGAAAAACGTTTGTGTGTAAAATCTGTGCATGTTGGACATTTGCAAGGAAAAACAGATACTAAATGAAGGGATAAAATCTCTATTTGTGAAGAAGTACATCCATCATGGAGAGTATTGTGTAAACATTCTATCTCCAAGCGATGTGGAGATCTTCAGTGTAGAGTTGTATTATAGCCTCAAATAGCTCGGTATCAAAGTTTAATAAGATTGTTCTGTCCTGTAATGCTTATGATGTTTTTCATATGTTTTTTGAATGTCCAAGACTTCCTTTATTTGTAATACTTGAAAGTTGATCACAAAATTGGGGTTTTCATATAACAATACCTTAGTTTATATTAGGATATAAATATAAAAGTTCATGGCAACAACAATGATTCTTGTAATTTTTTATTGGCCAAGCTAAGGCCTAGTCCACACACACATGGGTATTTTTATAACTGGAGTTTTTCCTGCTGCGGTTTAAAGAAAATCCCCTCCACACATGCTCGCTTAAAGAAATCTCTGCCTACATGAACATGGAACAACACGAAATTACACGCTGTCAAGAGCATGCCACACTGGCAGGCGGTGATATTACTCAAATCATAAAGCCACCGTGGCCAATCAGAAGCCTAACACAAGTGACGTTGCAAGGCGGTTTTACTGTCTACACAACAACACTGCACTCGGCGTTTCTTAAAATACACACCCTGGCAGGGGTTTTCAAAAATGTTCAGTTTTAGTGACGTGATACTGCGTGTCTGTGTGGATGAAAGGTGTAAAAAAGTCACGGTTATAAAAATACCCGTGTCCGTGTGAACAAGGCCTAAGTTTGCCATTTTGAAATCCCGCCAGTGCAAAAATGCAGGAAAATAAGGCCTAGTCCACATGGACATGGAAATTTCTAACCTGAGTTTTTCCTCCAAACAAATCCTGTTCACACATGCGCAGTTTAAAAGAAATCTCTGTCCACATGAAAAAGCAAAAACACGCTATCAAGCGCTGTCAAGAGCATGCCACACCAGTAGGCAACAATATAACCTCTGACGTCAAATACAGCAGATAACGGCGCACACTCTGACGTCGCAGGGCAAAAACCCTGGTTTAACTGTCTAAATGACAATACTGCATCCATCGTTTTCTTAAAATCCTTACCCTGGCAGGGATTTTCAAAAATGTTTGGTTTTAGTGCCCTGATACTGAATTTTTGCGTGGACAAACGGCCGAACCACGTTTAAAAATGCCACGGCTATAAAAATACTCTGGTCCGTGTGGACTAGGTCTAAGTCTTTAATAGAATCGTGAGTGTCCATTGAGTTTACATATTACAAATACACAGAATGTTGCTTTGTTTGAATGCAGATGGGGTGTGAGAGAGGCTGACTTTTTAATAATGGTTGTTGTGGATCTTCTATCAAATTTGTCTTAAGCCCTGTTTTCTTTCTCTCTCTCTCTCTCTCTCTCTCTCTCCTATATAATTTGAAAATTACATTGCTGTAGTTTGCAATGAATTGTGGGAGCATGCTAAATGCAAATTTTACAGTATGTCTGCAATATTGTATTTTTAAAATAGGCTAATATGTAAATGCTACAGGACAACATGTAATGACACTTATTATTTTATTTTATGTATTTATTGAAAATGTCAGCTGTGGTACTAGTTTGGAAATAAAAGCTTTGGCACTTTACAATAACTGCAATAAATGTAGCCTATTAAATGAATTATAAACATGCATGTAGATTCTTTTAATGTACAAATCTTTGTCAAAAATATTTGATAAGAAACACATTTAGACAACATGTGCATAGCGCAGTACGTGTGATGTCACGACGTCATCAGCAAATTTGCGCGCGGTGCACATGCGCATTGCAAGTATGCGCAGACAGATGTCTACGGAGTGGAAAGAAGTTGTTGCATCTGATAATTCTTCAATCGTGTAAGTAATATTTTTATTTTGTCACATTGCAAACACAAGACGTTCATCAGAGTTGGGTATTAGCGTTAGTTTCTTTGCTGAATTTATTGGGCGAGTCTATAGCATATCATTTGATGTAATATGCGCGTGTTAGTTTGTTGCACATGGCATGCTGGAAGACAGGGCTCTCAAGTCAAGTCTCAGGCATTCACCGTGATACACACGCATTTCAGTCAGTTCACACGCTCACACGCCAAACCTTGTATTTCTCAGGCTGAGAAGTAATAGATAAATTGTCCTGCTTCGAGGTTTTTTGTGTACTCAACTTTACGCAGCGCCGCAAGAACTGACAAAGATGACATCAGAGTACCGCGAGAAATGTTGCGGAAGAGGCTGATTTCAAATCGCTCTCGCGTTACTCTGATGTCATCCATATGTCGTTTCTTGCAGCGCCTCGCCTCATGAAGTCAAGTACCTTGATCAATGACAAGTACAATTCTATAATCTACTCAAAGTGCTCTATTTTCATGTACTAATTTTGTACTTAATATAGCCTACATTTTTTGTTCCTTAGTACATATGAAATATGCTAAAATCTAATTTAAAAATGTATTTAGGTACCACTTGTAATACATTTGAACCCATCTTTGTATGAAAGATGAGTACAGCTTTACTTAAATTCATTTTGTAATACAAGATTATAGTATGTTAAATGCATTTCACTTCATATTCATGACATCTCAAACACGGAGGAAGATATTTTGAGGAATGTTTGTAACCCAATCTTTAATGAGCCCCATTCACTTCCAAAATAAGAAAAAGAATACTTTTTCCCTTCTAATTGAAGCTGCCATATTTAGTTTTTTTTATGTCCTGTTTATATGAAATATAGTTTAATTTTTTTTAGGTAGCAGCAACTGCAGCTTACATGGAATGAGGATTATCGGATTCATCTACACTCACTGATCATCCAAGGTAATTTGGATACAATGAATACAAACTATTTTTTGTTTTCTTTTGTAATGATTAATTTTTTTCTAGTGTTATCTGTTTTTTTGTTGTTGTTTACACAAGGTACATACAGTCGAATAATCCAAAAAAGATCATTTTAAATTATTTTTTATTCACTTAATTTAGATTGAAGCTAGACAAAATTTCTTGTCATTTTTCTTATCTTATATTCTGCATCTTGATTTAAGAATTTTAATATATTTAGACTGGAAAAAAGACAGAAATACTAAGCTCTTCTTTGCAGTGCATGCCATGAACCATACTGTCACAACCATTATTAATCCAAGTTTAATTTATATAGGTGAATTGATGACCTCAAGCAAATGGATGTTGTCATCTGAAGAGAAGGTTGTCCTGGGCCCATGTTTAGAGGCATTTGGGGCATATCAGACACGTATCAGAATCAAGCTGCATGCACACTTGAGTTTATTCAGAGGTAATTCAGAGCATAAACTCTTAACAAATATCTATTGTATACTTGCAAGTTTTTTTGACTTCTAGGTTAAGTTTTTTAGTTAGTGACTTCTTTTTTCAGGGGAGCAAATTCAAAATATGTGTTTGTTGCATCATGTGAACCATGTGCATCATGTGTATTGTCAAAATGAGTGCCTGCTGAACACGCATCAAAAGGGTTTATGATAAAAATGCAAACTCTAGAGCAGATACTAATAACTATAACACTACAACCACTGCTTTATGGGTTGAAATTAGTCAAAATAACAAATACATGGACATTTCTCGGTGAACTTGATGCACGTTACAACTGTATTTTACCATGCACAAACAAATGCCATAAGATTTAAATATATGAAATTCAGAATTTAAATGAATGTGTATTGATTTGTACAAATGGAGACATGTATGTGAATAAAAATGTTAATTTTTTTTGTTATGTATTTATATATATCATAATTTGCCCATGCAAAAAAGGAGATGTGCATTTGTGGATCAGGTGACACGCCTGCATTTATCCCGTTCTGTTCATTTGGATTTTGAGATTTCCATTTTGCCGTTTAAAGCATTTTATGAGCCAAATACAAACAACTATCAATGAATGAACCAAACAAATGCGTTTCATTTTGTGTTGGAATTTAATTATGTGCATCAAACAGGATGAATGCACATGCATTGCCTGGTTCACAAATGCACATTAGTGGTTTTGTTTTTGCATGCACAAATTGGGATATTTGTGAATTTCAGTGATTATATTTTTTATTAGTTTATTACAATTTGTGTATGCAAAAACATCAATGTGCATTTGTGAATTAGGCGATGTACATGCATTCATCCTGTTTGGTTAAATACAAACCACGCAACAAAAGTCGCAAAATTTGAATGAACCTGTGAATTTACATGTATCACCTGATTCACAAATGCACATCAGCATTTTTGCATGCACAAATTGTGATATAATGATACAAAATATAATCACTGAAATTCACAAATGTCTCTGTTTGTACAAATCTATGCACATTCATTTGAATATTGAATTTTACGGACACAAAAATGAAATGCATTTGTTTGGTTTATTCATCGATAGTTGTTTATATTTGGCTCATATAATGCTTTACATGGGGAAATGAGTCTCAAAATCCAAATAAACAGAACGGGATAAATGCAGGCGTGTCACCTGAACCACAAATGCACATCTCATTTTTTGCATTTTTATTCACATACATGTCTCCATTTGTATAAATCAATACACATTAATTTAAATTCTGAATTGTATATATTCAAATTTAAGACATTTGTTCGTGGATGGTAAAATACATTTGTACTGTGCATCAAGTTCACCAGTAAATGTGCATCTATTTGTGAATAATTTTCTAATTTCAACCCATACTGCATTGTTATAAACCCAGTATGAATTAAAGGAACTGCCCTGGACAGTTTTTATGTTTGGCAGAACTAAAACTTTAAAATCTTTTTCTAGCAAATTTTTATTTTATTGTTTTAGTATATGCTGATTTTTTATAATAAGATCTTCTGGTTGTTGTTTTTTTTAACAGAGAAGTTGTGGGCATCAGTCCGGAAACTGGATCAAAAATTTGCTGCTGGAATGTGAGACAAATAAAGGCATGGAATGAACCCAAATGTATGAACACTGCTACGAAAACTAATGGACTTTGAATGGCTTGCCAGTTAATTCCAATGGAATTGAAGAAGAGACTCTGACAAGATTTTCAAGTTTGTGTTTAATTTAAAAGTTTATCTTCATAGATAAGCAATTTAAAGGTAGGCACAGTTAAAACTATTTCTTGTGTGTTTGTTTAAACTGTAAATTTATGACTGAAGTTTGGTCACTATGTAGTAATGTGTTCCTTTGTGGTTAATTAAATGCTGCAGTGCTTAGTGGTATTCGTTGTTGTATTTCCAAGGCTTAAGCCTTATTTTGTGATCTGCATTGTATTGGAGAGTTTTGGAAACTAATACTTATTATCTTAATGCATTGGAAAGTTTTGGACTATTGAACAATAAATGCATTTGGCTACATCTGTGATTTTCTGTTATTTTAAGTGTTTTAGTTTACATTACATTAAATGATTTACAGCAGTTAAAAAAAATTACAGTAATTTTTTTTACAGTGTAGGCTACCATGACACAAGTTGCAGCTCCAAAAACATTTCTTAGTCAAGTTGTATAGCTACAAGCAGCACAAAACCAAAGAAGTGGATTTGATGAAGTCATGTTGTAGTATTGCTGAACAATGTTCACCAGTTAGAGATTGAGGTGGAATGTGAGTTAACAGTGGACGTGGTCTTACTTTGCAGCAAGAGCAAAACCCTAAAAGTTTCAATGCTGAAGAGGGATACATTTAAAACACTATAAATTTACTGATTTATGTAATTTTACTTACATTTCTACAGAAAAATAATCAATAAAACATTTACAGAAATTTTCTGTAAAAATAATTTTTTAATCTGTAAAAATGAACGGCAAATTTCTGTGAAAATTAACGGCAAATGTCTGTAAAAATTAACGGCAAATGTCTGTAAAAATTAACGGCAAATGTCTGTGGAAATTAACGGCAAATGTCTGTGGAAATTAACGGCAAATGTCTGGAAATTAACAGCAAATTTCTGTGAAAATTAACGGCAAATGTCTGTGGAAATTAACGGCAAATTTCTGTGAAAATTAACGGCAAATGTCTGTGGAAATTAACGGCAAATGTCTGAATATTAACGGCAAATGTCTGTAAAAATTTTCGGCAAATGTCTGTGGAAATTAACGGCAAATGTCTGTGGAAATTAACGGCAAATGTCTGAAAATTAACGGCAAATGTCTGTGAAAATTAACGGCAAATGTTTGTGAAAATTAACGGCAAATGTCTGTGAAAATACATTTTTGATCTGTAAAAATAGTATGAATTGCCTTTAAAAAACATAATTTTGATGTGATTGTTAATTACAAGGAAATACTGTCATTTTAATGGTAAATATTTAAATAACAGAAAATATCTGTAAAACAAAAGCATTTTACTGTTTAATGAAAAAATTGGAAAATTCTGTAAAAATATACAGAATATTACCTGTAAAAAAACGTTTTTTTTTTACAGTGTTCCTGTTATAGGCATCTCTGAAAAAATCTTATTCCCAGTTTATTCTCATTAATTCTCATATATCACTGTTAATTCCCATGGTAAGTTTCCAGCTCTGAAAATTCCTGGAATTTTGCAACACTTCACAGATAATGCTATTTTCACTAAAACATTGAGGTGCATAAACTCATATTAATTGGGCCTATATTTAGTTAAAAAAAGAAATACAAACTAACTCAAACAAAACATGTTACAAAATGATAGAATCCAATATTTAGTGATGAATACATGACAATCTAAAATGATTTTTGTTACTCTGATTTATCAATATGAACTATTTACTGTCTTCATTTTAGATTTGATGGAAGTGAAAGAGGAGAGTCAACCTGAAGTGGATGAGAAACATCAGATTGTAAAAATAAACCATAATGTTTCACAGAAAGAAACTCTGAAGACAGAAGACATAAAGTGTGAAAATAGTTTCAGTGAAGATGAACGCCCTGAAGATCACAAGAGGACTCACAGTGAGGAGAAACCTTTCACATGTCAACAGTGTGAAAAGAGTTTCAGAACAAAAGCTAACCTTAAAGCACACATGAGGATTCACACTGGAGAGAAACCACACGCGTGCCATCACTGTAAAAAGAGTTGTACAACTGCAAGTGTTCTTAAGAGACATTTGAGAATTCACACCAGAAAGAAACCTTACACTTGTCAACAGTGTGAAAAGAGTTTTGCAACTGCAGGTGACCTTAAGAAACATTCGGAAATCCACACTGGGGAAAAACCTTACAAGTGTCATCTATGTGGAAAGAGTTTCACCTTTCAATCAGGCCTTACAAAGCACAGGAAAATTCACAAGGTGAAGCCACACGCCTGCCATTACTGTGACAAGAGTTTTCTATATACAGGTCAACTTCAGATACACATGAGAATTCACACCGGAGAGAAACCTTACACGTGTCATCTGTGTGGAAAGAGTTTCAGAACAAAACCTGAAATTAATGAACACATGAAGGTTCACAATGGAGAGAAACCACATCCATGCCATCACTGTGGAAAGAGTTTTATAACTGCAGGTAAACTAAAGATACATTTAAGAATTCACACTGGAGAGAAACCTTACACTTGTCATCTGTGTGGGAAAAGTTTCAGAGTTAAAAGTAGCCTTAAGATACATGAAAGAATTCACACTGGAGAGAGTCCGTTCACTTGCCAGGAGTGTGAAAAATGTTTCAGAAGTAAGAGTTGCCTTATAGCACACATGACAATTCACACAGGAGAGAAACCATGCGCGTGTTTTCAGTGTGGAAAGTGTTTCAGGATGGAGTTTATTCTTAAGAGACACATGATAACTCACAGTGAAAAGAAACCTCACGCATGTCCTCAGTGTGAAAAGAGTTTCAGAGATAAACATGGACTTGAGACTCACATGAGAAATCACACTGGAGAGAAACCTTACAAATGTCTTCACTGTGAAAAGAGTTTTAAAAGTGAAGTTGCTCTTAAGACACACATGAAAGTTCACACTGGAGAGAAACCTTTTACATGTCAACAGTGTGGAAAGAGTTTTAAAATGAATCGTGACCTTAGAAGACACATGAGAATTCACACTGGAGAGAAACCATACGCGTGTCATCAGTGTGGAAAGAGTTTCAGGACAAAACTAAATCTTAAAGCACATTTGAACACTCACACTGGAGAGAAACCACACGTGTGTCAACAGTGTGAAAAGAGATTCACTAGAAAATATCAACTTACTGTACATTTGAGCACTCACACTGAAGAGAAACCGTTCACATGCCATGAGTGTAAAAAGAGTTTCAAAACAAAAGCTACCCTTAAAATACACACAAGATTTCACACTCGATAAAAACCATTCATGTGTCAACAGTGTGGATATGGCAACAAAGTTTATAAATCAGCTGAGGTCTTATTAATAAAACTGTCTGGAGGATCCTTACTAAAAGTCTACATGCATACAAAAGCCAAAAATGGCGTACGGCAAAATAGATTCAGGCCGTTTCTCAATATGTGTTCTTGTCTGTACTTGTGTTCTTGTGGACTTGTGAAACGTCATTAGCTGCGGCCCAAGTACTGTTCCAGTTCCAAGTTTACATCAAGTTAAGTTCACCTAACATCCCCGGATGTGTTATTGATCTGCTCATTTTATCGAGGATGCATCAGGAGGTGACTTTGTGGACTTACGACATCCATGTTTCCCAGAATGCATTTCACGTCAACGGCAATGAAGTTTAAAACCCACACAATATTTGAAATATTACTCTTTTTGTGTCATAAAATGTAGCCGTTTAGTCGAGAATATAGATGAATAAACTTCAAATCTGTGGTCAGTTAGTAAAGATAGGACCTAATATTAACATTTCCTCTGATGATTTTGGATATGTGATTTCAAGTTGATCAGCGGGCCGTCAGCGCTGTGTACACCATCAAGGGCAGAATCATCTCGGCAAGTCCTTCTGAAATTTGCCGCTGTTTCAGTGCAGCTGCTCTGCTCTTCAGTGTCTGATGGTCAAACATGAAATATTCCCTTTGGATATACACTATATTAAAGACATGAACAGACTCTTTTTAATATCATTAATGCCACTCTTAATCCATCAGTTGGTCTCTCTCCTGGGGTTACGTCCCCATCATGTGATGAGTTTTTATTATTTTTTGAAGACAAGATAAGGACTCTCAGGCAGGGTATAATTCCCTTGTCTAATACTACTACTATTACTACTTTTAACCATATTTTAAATGTCACTGCCTTTCTAAATGAGTTTAACTCCATTACTGAGTTAGACTTGCTACAAATAGCTAAGCAGCTGAAGCCCTCTGGGAAGAATGGTCAAAAATTTCCATAAACACACTCCTTAACCTTGTAGAAAGTCTTCCAAGAAGAGTTGAAGCTGTTATTGCTGAAAGGGTGGACAAAACTCCATTTTAAACCATATGGATTAAGAATATAAAAGCAGGTGTCCCAAAGCTTTTGTCAATATAGTGCATCTAACTGGGATTTTTTTTGGTCTCATCAATGTATTTCTCTTAATTATTCATATAAAGTCTGTTATTTGTTATTATTGTTTTAACCGGTGTTAAAGTTAAGTTTCATAACTTAAATCACATATATTTTCTATAGAATCTTAACACTGAACCACTGCCTTTGTACTTTAACCTTTTTTTACTTGTGTTTACTACATATTTGTACAAAATATTTGTACTTTTATAATAAATGGTTGTGCTTAACATCATATTTCATTTAGTAATAAATGTATTAATCAGTGTAGCCTAATCAGTGTTACCTGAACCACATATTCATTTTTTTATACAAAAGCAAGCAAGGTTTTTGCATTTTATATATTTTGTTTTATTGCAAAAATGAATTAAAGGGGACATTTTACAAGACTTTTTAGAGATGTCAAATAAATCTTTCATGTCCCCAGAGTGTGTATGTGAAGTTTTAGCTCAAAATACCATATAAATAATTTTTGATAAAATTGCCACTTTGTATGTGTGAGCAAAAATGTGCTGTTTTTGGTTATGTCCTTTTAAATTCCCTTTTTAAAGTCAGATTTTCTTGATATGTCCCCTTTAAAATAAGAAAGGGCTGCACATAATTTGGATAGATTGAATGACGACCTCAAGTACTCTGCTGTTCATTTGCAATATAACCGGACTCGCGTCCTACCGCCCTGCTGAAAAAACAATAAAACCATTACAAAAATTCTAATTGTTTCCATTAAAATATCAATAGAACCATTAGCTTTCACCATTAAAACCACTACACTGTAGTGTTTTTTGGGCCATATTCCATTCATCGGCAGTCCGTCGTGTATCGACGATGACTGTCTGGACTGAAGGCTATTATAGGCAGACTCTCATGTGGGCTAAGAGGCCTGCTCTCGATCTACAGCACCGATGGCATTTGCTACAGACAAAGTCTTTTACTGAAGTAGAATAGTGCCGCCTCTCGTGGGCTTTCTCATATTCTTTCTGACGCCTTTTCTCAACAGCTGCAACTGCTTTTTTCAATATGCATTGCCATTTCTTACGTTGCAAGGCCTGTTCCTCCCAGCTTTCCGGAGATATCCCAGAGTTCCTCATATGCCTTTTCAGGGCATCTTTGAAACGCAGTTTTTGACCACCACGGTTTCTTTTGCCCTCTTTTAGCTCTGCGTAAAAAACTGCTTTGGGTAGTCGGCTGTCACTCATTCGACGCACGTGTCCAGCCCATCGCAGCTGTGATGATGTAATAAGGGCTTCAACACTGACAGAGCCAGCTCGTTGGATTACTTCTATATCTGGGATTCGATCCTGCCATTTGATGTGTAAAATGGCACGTAAATGACGTAGCTGAACTCGTGTAAGCATTTTAATATGCCTGCTGTAGAGCGTTAAACACTCAGTAGCATAGAGCAGACAGGGGAGTACAGCAGCATTGTAGACTTTCACTTTTGTGCTGTACAAGATGTCGTGACAGCTCCAGAGGCGCTTCTCGAGAGATCCAAAAGCCTTGGTAGCAGACTGAATTCTCCTTTCAACTTCCAAGTCAGAGGAGTTTGTGTAAGTCACTGTACTGCCCAGGTATGTAAAAGCCTTGACAGATTTCAGGGGCTCTCCATGTATCTTCACCGGCTGTGGCTCTTTCATAATGCTGGATGAAGTTGGGGGTGGTTGATACAGAAGTTCGGTCTTAGAGATGTTGATGTTCAATCCGAACAAATCTGCTGCCCATGAAAACCGGTCCACTATATGTTGCATATCTTCAGCGTTGTTAGCAACGAGGGCAGAATCATCTGCATATAGCAGCTCCCGGATGCATAGTTCTCTGGTCTTAGTAGGTGCTCTAAGTCTGGCTAAGTTAAAGAGCTTGCCGTCTGTCCTGGTGCGAATAAAGATCCCCTTGTGCAGATCAAGGCCTATTGAATCTAACACTGCTGTGAGGTATAATGTGAAAAGCGTGGGTGCTAGCACGCATCCTTGTTTCACGCCATGGTTAACTTCAAAGGCCTCACTGGGTTCCCCACCAATGAGGACTTGTCCTTTCATCCCTGTGTGAAACTGCTTGATGATGTTAACAAGCTTCTCGGGGCATCCATAGATCTGTAAGACTTTCCAAAGGGTTTCTCTATCGACCGTGTCGAAAGCCTTAGAAAAATCTACAAACACCACAAAGAGAGGCTGATGTTGCTCCACTGCTTTCTCCTGTAACTGCCGTAGAGTAAAAATCATATCAGTGGTAGATCTCCCCGACCTAAAGCCACATTGACTCTCTGGTAGGACTTGTTCAGCGATGTTTTTGAGCCTGTTGAGTATTATTTTTGCCAACACTTTGCCTGTTATGGCTAGTAAGTGAATGCCTCTGTAATTTCCACAGTCTGCTCGGTCTCCCTTTCTCTTGTAGATTGTAACAATCAGTGCATCCTTAAAATCCTGAGGTACACACTCATGAACAAGGCAACTATTAAAAAGTTTCAGGAGCTCCTCTCTGAGTACTCTTCCTCCTTTCTTGAGCACCTCTGAGGGGATTCCGTCTAGACCTGGTGCTCTATGGCTTGCTGTGGCCTTAAGGGCTTGTTCGAGCTCTTCCATAGTAATCTCATAACAGAGGTCATTACGACTCTGGTGTCCCATTAGCCATCTACAGGCATCTGGTTCAGAGGATCCTTGCTGAGTTAGCAGATTACAAAAATGCTCTTTCCATCTTTTCTGGATCTCACATAATTCAGTGTAAAGTTTTCCTCCATCTGCTGACTTGACGGGTACTACTGCGTTGCTCCTTGGACCATAAATGACCTTTAGACCTGCAAACAGTCCATGGTAATCATGGTTGTCAGCCATGGTGTGCAACTTTTCTGCCTGTCTACACCACCAGTCATTCTTTATTTTTCTCACCTCTCTCTGTACTTTGGTCTTAATCTCAGCAAAGGCAGCCCTACTCCCATTAGAGTTTTCCTGCAGATGTCGCTTATGCAGGAGGTGTTTTTCATCCAGCAGCTTCTGGATCTCCTCATCATGTTCCTGAAACCAGTCAGGTGTCCTATGATGCGGGTGACCTAAGGTCCTTTCTGCCGCATAATAGACTGCCTTCTTCAGGACTTGCCATTGTTCTTCAATATCTTCAAATCCTACCATTTTGGCTTTTGCATCATTTACTGCAGATGACACAGTTTCAGCCAGCCTTCTGCAGTGCTCTTCATTTGCAAGTTTTCCCAGGTCAAGTTTTTTAGGGGGTATGCCGTTAGTTTTTCTCCTTGGCACAGTTATCTTGTGTCTGATCTGGCATCTCACAAGATAATGGTCAGTCGAGCACTCCGCCCCACGCATGGCCTTGGTGCACATGACCTCATGGAGGCCGTTCCTACGGGTAACAATATAGTCTAACAGATGATGGTGTCCAGAGCGTGGGTGTTTCCATGTAAAGAAGTTCTTATCTGGCTGTCTAAAGAAGGTGTTCGTGAGACATAGCTCTTGTTGAGCACAGAAATTAAGCAGGAGGTCTCCATTGGTGTTCTTTTTACCTTTACCAAACTTTCCAAGGATTCCAGCATAAGTTTCACAATCACTTCCCACCCTTGCATTAAAGTCACCCACAATTAACAACTTATGCTGTGGGGGAACTCCACTTACAATCCTTGTCAGCTCCTGATAGAAAGCCTCCTTTTCCTCATCTGGGTAAGTCATGGTTGGGGCATACACGTTGACGATGGTCAAGTGCCTGTTGTTATCAATTGGTACACATATAACCATCATCCTCTCAGAGACAAATGTTGGCAGGGTTGTCAACTTGATCTTATTGTTGACAGCAAAGGCCACACCAGCGTCTCTCCTTCCCTCTGTCTTCCCAACCCAGAAGAAGGTGTAATTTTCCTCTTGGACCTGACCCTGACCCTCAACCCTGGTCTCTTGAAGGGCAGCAATATCCACTCTATATCGTTGTAGTTCTTTTGCAATCTGAGCCGTTCTCCGCTCAGGTCTGGAAGCTCCGTCTAGCATAGTACGGATGTTCCAAGATGCCACAATCAACTTTTTGCTTTTTCTGTTTCGACCGCTGAGGTGAAGTCCCGCTGGTAGCGGTAAACCAGCCAGGATGTATTCTGAACACGCTTTTTTTACCCCACCTTTTCTAGGGGCTTCCCCTTCTGGGGTAGGCAGTGCTTTCCCTAAAAAGGGCTGCCCAGTCACTCACAGTGCTGCCTCAGCCCACTGGTGCTCAGGATTCAGTGATTCTGCGACCATCAACCGTGAGCCGCCTGTGTGCAAGGTTTCCGCTATCAGCTCCCAGCTACTTCGACCTGCTGATGTTGCGTTCCCCTCATCGCCACAGGGCTTCCACCTATGCCTTCAGTCAAGACGCCTTGCACAGTGGAAAAAGGCAGTTGGCGTCGTGCCCCCACCAGACTGCCTCTCTGGACCTCCACACCGATTACCACATGGTGCACTAGTGCAACAAACGGGGTTGGCGAGGAGGCTGCCCCGCAGTAGCCGCTTACTTGCTATTGACGCCATCCGTTGACCAATATTGTGGTTCTTCCGCATACCATCTTGTGTTTGCACCGTTAACTCATACTAGTGGGTTCTCCGCTGCTCACACCAACCGGCACCCTGCTGCCAGTGCCTTTAACACCCTATTCCCTATGAGGGGGGGTCTGCTCGGTTTTTTGGCGCCGACCAACTCGCCAGTTACAGAGCAGGTACTCACGGCTACTTGTGCGCATTTTATAGGTGTTAGCTGGGTATGGCTAACCCCACGCACAGCCTCCCTACGCTGCCCGGATGCAGTTTAACGTCAATGCCCAGGGCCATATTCCATTAGAACCAATACAATTCCCAATAATTTCTAATGGTTTTGTTTTTTTTAGCAGGGCGTCCTCGGGAGTTCGTTCTTCTGAGTCTGAACTTGCAAGTCCGAACTACGAAGGACAAAGTCAGAGCTTTCAAGTAAACTAAAGCATGAAATAAATGTATTATGAATCTGTAAATTCTAGTATAATGTGGGTTTATTATCAGCAATGAACTAATGAAGGTAATCGCTCACACACACACAAACGCACACCAGAGGTTGTTTTAGACATTTTCACAAAAAAAATTCGGCCATCACTTATCCGTCATTTCATGTTTTAATGAATTGTTTTCGTTCACATGTTTATTTCTAGGCCCTTGCCCCCTTTTGTCTCAAAATGTTATATAAATATTATAATAAATAACAATGTGCATCTATAGACCATTTCAAAAGATGTAAACAACACTGGTCCAGAAGCACTTCCTGTTTCCATTTTTTAACACTAGATAAACGTTGGGATAAAATAAACCAACAGAACATATAAGTCTGAATTAACTGAAGTTAAACAAACATCTTAAAGATAATAATACATGTGAAATAAAAAATACCTGTCACAAACTGTAACAGGAAGTGTTTCTGGACCAGTGTTGTTTACATCATTTGAACTGGTCTATATACAACTGCCACTATTAACAATAATAATACAAACAATTATTTAAATATTTTTGATCCATTGGCGGAGCTGAAGGGCTAGGCGTAGTTTCCTTTGCAGCACACACTATGCAGCAGATAGCCGTGAGTCTTCAAAAATAGCTACACGAACAGCAGGTAAGCTAATATGGAAAATATACATTTATCCTACATGCTGCTACTGTAAAGGTTGCGACAGCCTGCAAGTTATGCTTAACTAATTAGTCAAACCTGATTTCAGCTGCTTTATGAAAATGTTGTTCAATTTGTTTTCATCAAAGGTCAATGCACGTGTTATTAGTTTGGAGAAATTTATCTAGTGAAATGAAATCTAAGACCATGTATATCTCTAAATTGTAAGGAATTTATATCTTTGATTTCATGGTAATGCTTTGCATGAAGGTTTAAAATGAATATTAATTAATTAATGCTGTATAAGCGCAGTTCATTATTAGGTTCATGTTAACCTCTGTAGTTAAAACCTCTTACTGATCAAATTATATCATGGGCAGAATAGCGAGTGCAGCCTGATTCTTGTTGTTTACTAAGATTGTACTTAACCCAACAAACAATACATCATTATAGAAGGCTCAATCTTTATTTTATTAAATAAAAGTTATAGTGACAGTATACCTCTCAATGCAGCTATGTAATCACTTAACTGAGCAGTAGGGGGCGATCTGTCCAGGCGAACCCTATTTAAGGTAACAAAGAAGTAGTCAGGCAGGAAGTCTGTGGCTGTTTCTCAATATGCGTTCTTCAGCAATCTTGCGTCCTTGTGTTCTCGCTCTACGTCATCATTAACAGTCGAAGTTCAATTCTCAAGAACACAAGTACAGAGGACGCATGAAAATACCCGGATGTGTTCTTGATATCGAGGATGCATCGAGTGCAGACTTGCGCGCTGAAATCTGGAGAGGTCAGGTGACCAACAGGAAGATCGCATACATCTCAATTCTCGCCCTTCTGAGTTCGTTCTTCCAAGGTCGCTTGGCAAGACCAGTCTTCACGAGAACACAAGTCCGTTCTTTGGATTCTTGGAATTGAAAAACAGCCTCAATGTCAAGGAAGGATCCTCGGAAGCCAGAATTTCGAGGATGCTACATCATCGACATCCATCGAAGGACTGTTCCAATGTCAAGGATCCTCGGAATTGCAACCAAGGACTGAGTCCTTCGTTCGAAAAATATCCCATATACTGGAAAGGATGCATATGTGTTAGGGGTGGAACGGTACACAGAAGTCACGGTCGTTTCGTACCTCCGTTCAGACTTCACGGTTCAGTTCGATTTCGGTACAATGGGGGGGAAGCAAAACAAAAATGCAGAAGGCAAATTTTTTTTAGTACTTCAGAAAATCTTAAAAACACAGGTGTCCTTATCGGTGTTATATAGTGAAATGCATTTCACATACTATCTTGTATAACAAAAATATATAAACTTGTACTCGTCTTTCATGCAAAGATGGGTTTCAAATGTATTACAAGTGTTACCTAAATACATTTTTAAATGACATTTTAGCACATTTTAGCACAACAAAAAAAAATGTAGGCTTGTAGGATGCATTAATAGGTGTGTACGACTTCATGAGGCGCTGCAAGAAACGAAAAGTGGATGACGTCTGAGTAACGCGAGAGCGATTTGAAATCAGCCTCCTCACCAAGATTTCTCACGGTACTCTGACGCTGATGGCGCTGCGTAAAGTTGAGCACACTTAAAAAACTGAAAGCAGCTGAACTCGACAAAACTGCCCTGTGTATGCCTGCGCTTCGTCTATTAATTGTATATAGCAGGACAATTTATCTCCTACTTCTCAGTGTGAGAAAAACAAGGTGTGGCGTGCAAACTGACTGAAATGCATGTGTCTCATGTTGAATGCATGAGACTTGAGAGCCCTGATTAGATGTACTTCCACTCACATACACAACAACTGCTGAAAACGCCGACACACAGTCCTCGTCTTTTCCACCACTCTCTCACCTGTACTACTGTAACTGACTGGAAAAATGAAGTTTTCCCAAACTTGCAATCTTAAAGAGGCCGGCAGATCCTCACCACCATTTGCCATACTCGCTTTCTCTGCTATCTAACTCACTCACTTACTCACTAGACCGTCAACCTGACAAAAAACTGCAGAGTGCCAGAGAATGTAGACGGGCTCTGATAGAGCGCATACATAGGCAGAACTCGG
The DNA here is from genome assembly GCF_030506205.2 of Paramisgurnus dabryanus. Lineage (NCBI taxonomy): Eukaryota > Metazoa > Chordata > Actinopteri > Cypriniformes > Cobitidae > Paramisgurnus > Paramisgurnus dabryanus. The sequence goes on along the minus strand of NC_133339.1, from coordinate 14,368,481 downwards.
CTGCATCGGCGCCAATCAGAGCTTCAGAGCTAAAGCTGTCCCTAAGGAACCCGCGTATCTAACAGTAGTTCCGCATTACATTAATTATTTTGCACACAAGTTTTTTTATTTTCATACCGTGTATTCTCCGTTTAAATTCGTGCACCGAATCGTGACCCCCATACCGATTCGGTTCGAAACTAATACACGTACCGTTCCACCCCTAATATGTGTATCCTTCGTGCTCTCGAATCACCCACAATCCTATGCGCACAGCGCCGAAAGCACACCTTTTTGCTGAAGTAGTGACGCAATGAGCAGGCTAGCACAGTGTTTCCCAATCCTGGTCCTCGAGGCCCCCCTCCCAGAAAGTTTTGGATGTCTCCTTATTTAAGACACCTGATTTAATCATCAGCTGGTTAGGGAGACATGTTTACCATTTTGGAAGGAGGCTGATTAGTTAAATCAGGTGTCTTAAATAAGGAGAAATCTTAAACTTTCTGGGAGGGGGGCCTCGAGGACCAGGATTGGGAAACACTGTGCTAGCCTGTTCCATTTACGTGTTCTCCAAATTCTAAAGAGGAGCCTTCCCTAGCCTCTGAAGGAAGTGACTTGTAAGGACTAGTCCTGCCAAGGAAGTATCTTTGACATTGAGAACAGCCTCTATCTCCTTTAGAGCAGCTTACCTCATGGTGGTTTGGGCCTTTGTACCCTGGTTGAGGAACTTAATAGTTCTAGACTCAATCGTAAGTAGCTGACCATGCTGTGTAATGTACATTTTAAGTGTTTGTAGCACATGGACATGGTTATTTATTTATGTAAATTATGTTTTTTTGCAGAGGGTTTGTGTTATAAGCATGGTGGATTTAATATCAGCTTAAACATCTGAGAAGTGTGGAGTTGGTTTACATCATTCTCTAAACATCCACAACGTTGGACTTCAAAGTTTGACATCAAAACTCTTTATGGTGGAATGTTTGTCATGAACTTTAGGACATTCAGGTAATGTTTTTTCTACATTTGACGACCATTGATGTTTGATTGCTTTACCAAGACTATGCAAAGATGAAGTTTATAAGATTAGGCAAACCAAAGACTGTACATTGGGGGGACAGATTGCTTTATTGTACAGTGAGATTGTTGGTGTTGTGATTGTCAGTTTGTATTTACTGGTTAACTCTTTAATACATTTGGCTCATGAGTTACATAATTTGGCGCCCGAACGGGGACCTGATAGCCTGACTACGTCAGACTTTTTACTTCCGCTAAATTTCATTACGCTTCTGTACTCAGTCTGAGATACCTCCCATTCAAACCGTTTTCCTCAGGTCTCAAAACAACCGTCCAATCAACGAACAGAGGGTGGGCTGAGAGCCGTGACGTAGACGCTAAGCGCCAAATGTACGGTTGTAGTTTGTAGTGGACATGGAGGCACAGAAAGCTATTTGCTTTGTTGTGGAGAACCGGCACTTGCCCACTTAAGTCCGAACAAGAAAAGTGTTTGTTAAACATTTTGAATGGAGATTATGTAGTTGCCCGACTCCCGACAGGATTTGGGAAAAGTTTAATTTATCAACTATTACCGATCGTCAGCGAGAAACAGCTTGACGTGCACAATGATTGAGAATTCATGGAAGGGAATTTCATTGTTCACAGTTAATGGTGGAGGACGCGTGGGCAAACATTCTTTGGTGACGTTCCTGATTAACCAGAAAATAAGGAAGGAAGATTTAATTTACATATGGTTATGGCTGTCTGGTGGAAGAGTTTGAGAGGAGAGAGGGGCGTTCCTCCACTTAGATGTGAGTGGAAAGACATCGTAAGGATAGTGTTCTAGCTCTGGCCCGATTTACTTTACATAATCTGCAGAAGTCGTTCATAGCCCCGGTATTTCGCTCGATGGGTTTGTTTTCACATCATACGTGTGTTTTACAGCAAAAATTAGATGCGGCTGAGCCGGCGCATAACGCACATCATATACAAACGTTATGTGATTGGCTTACGTTTAGACCAATGATTTTAAACTTCAGACAAGCCCCTCCCACGAGAAGGAAAACGATTGTCAATTATGCCCAGCCAGACTCTGTCTATGAAGCGAAGCAAAAAAGCAGAGGATGGTTCTACCAGGCTAGGGACCTGAACCCTGGACACTCAGATTTAATTTATGTAACAGTTCCCTTTTACTTGTGTACCAAGGAGTACTCTCAATGCAGCTATGTAATCACTTAACTGAGCAGTAGGTGGCGATCTGTCCAGGTGAACTGTATATAAGGTAAGAAAAAAGCAGGTAGGAAGTCTCTATCTCCTTTGGAGCAGTTCACTTCATGGGGCCTGTCCCGAATGGCACACTCCGGACTTGTGTACCTCCTTAGAGTCCACACTTTGATGACATCATGTAGTGCAGACCCTAGGGACCCTTGATGCGAATCCAAGAGGGTGCACCTACGTTGTATTTTGGGACCGACTCGAGCGTCACGCCGGAAATAGGAAGAGAAGTTGCCCAGTAGTGTGAACTCCTCCCTTCCATTTTCTGATAGGTTTGATTTCTCTTTCGCAAAGGACTTCTGGGTTGGTAGAGTGTCTGAAGCCTGCTGCAGTGCGCATCATGGTTCAAAGAGGGCGCTGATGAGCACACTTCGGAGTGTAAAAATGACAGATGGGACACCCTACAGACTCTTAGACTACGCGAGCACGCGAAATTTAAGGATAAAAGACTACAAGTCTACATGAAGTGCGCCATTTTTGACAGGGCCATGGTGGTTTGAGCCTTTGTACCCTGGTTGAGGCGTGCATGTTTGGAAACATATTGATTGATTGATTTTATGATTACTTCTATTTTCTTACGAAATTAGAAATACTTTATTAGTAAACATTTTATAAATTTTTTCAATGTGAGCCACTGGTTCCTAAACTGACCTTTACAATAGTCTGTTAATATGTTAAGCCTATGGGCGCCCTTGTGCACCCTGGGCAGAGAGAGTCCAGAATGGGCTTTATGCCCAGCTGCCCTACTTCCTGAACTTCAGCCAGCTCCTTGTTTCCTGTGCCATTATTGGACAAACTGATTAAAACAGGTGTGACTGACCTCAGTAGTCACAAACAAACTGATTAATCCAGGTGTGCCTGACCTCAGTAGTCACTACAACAATAATCAGACACACCTGGATTCATCAGTTTGTCCAATTATGGCAGACAGGAAACAAGGAGCTGGCTGAAGTTCAGGAAGTAGTGCAGCTGGGCATAAAGCCTATTGACATGCAAAGAAACGCTTGTTTTGGTTCAAGATGTACACCCTTATAAGGGCATATAGCCACCCTGCAAATAAAAATATTCAAATAAAGATGTTTTGATGGATAAAACAAGAAGACAATGAACGCGATTGGGATTTGTTTAGCTGTGTTCTTCCAGTCATGTTGGGTATTTTCATTACAATACAGTATATTTATTATAATACAACGCTTATCAACATAGCCTTTAGCACTGTGCAGAATACCAAGTGTGTATGTTTTGTTTCATTTTGCTAGATGAAGCTCATAAAACATGGTTTTAACCCCAATACTGGTTGTGTTTTGATTGTGTGCTAAGATAACAGCGGTGTGTATTAGCTATTAAAAATAGTTTTTGGGAATAATTTCAAATGGTTAAGCTTACTGAAATGTTTCTTTTTGTAAAAAATGCATTTGACACAGAGTCAAAGAAGATAAAGTGAGACATTTTATCAAAGAAATAAGGAATTACAACACTGAACAGATTGGTTAACTTAGCGATTTCATGATTGCTGACACTTTCATACATATAATGCATATAAAGTTTACCACATGAAGTCCTCAAAGTTAACTTGATTATCGCTGTTTTGTTTGATAAAATTCAGGTAACCTTATGCCCACGCACAATGTACTTTTACAGCGTATATTTAAATTGTTTTAGAATCATTTGAATACCCAATTCGTTAATAACAAGTTCAACAGTGTTTGTTTTTTATCTATTTATATTATTAATAATTATGTACCTGTATTTTCCTCCTGATAAACAGGTCTGTGAGTGAGAGATCGTACAGGCTTACCTTTAACGTTAAATGTAGAACAATAATAGGCTGTTGGTTGTACGTTAACTTGCAAGGAAGTTGAAGAACATGAACATCTGAACTTTCAGAACTATGTAAAGTCTGGCTGACGTTCATGGTGCTAGAATTGGCTGGCAGCTTTTATCACTTGTGATTGGCTATATGCGGGATCATCATTGGCGTGGCGCCGTCCACACAAACATATGCAGTGGGCGTGTGTTTAGTAACGTCACGATGGAATTCACGTACACTTGGGTTTTTTATTAAATAATTAGCTTATAAAGTGCACGTTTCAAACCCGCCCAACTAATCCCAAACCTGCCCAAATTTTGCACACTCGTCCAAGCCACAGTGGACGTATTGAAACTGATATTTTTTACTTTACGACCGGATAACGTATGTTAGTATTGTGCTCTAAGTAAGGTTTTAATTCGGGGGATAAAACTAAGTTTGAAAAGATGCAAAGAAACAAGATCTTAATAAAACTTTAATGCATTAAAAATGTATATCAAACTAAGTACTATTTAAAAAGTTTAGTTTTATTTACTTTGAGGGCTGCAAAACCACTAGACAATAGCAAATAATGAAAAATGTGTGTGTTTGTTTGTTTATATAAACTATAGATAGACTCTTTACTTTAAAGGGGCCATGTTTAAGTGCTATGATTGGGTCCCCAGTGCTTCTATCAACTTAGAAAATGTGAAATAGATCAACCCAGTAACTAAGTTTTGGTAAACCATTCTCTACAAGCACATGAAAAAATAGGTTGTTGAAATTTGGCTCTCCTTATGATGTCATAAGGAGCTCTTATTATAATAATACCACCCCTTAATCTGCACTATCCAACCACAACACTGCCATTTAGTGCAGAGAGAAAGAGAGAGAGAAAATAATTCACAGCACAATTGGGTAACACTTTATTTTACGACCCGCAAAGTACCGCGTAATTAAACCGAATTTACAGCGTACCTATTTGTAACAACAGAGTACCTCTACAGTACGTACTTGTAGTTATAAGGGAACAATATTTTAAGTTTGGGGTAATAAGGGGGTAAGAATATATGGAAAATTATTCTCTAAGTATTTCATAACTACAGGGTACCTATTGTAATATTACGTGGTATGTATGACTTACGTCTATGGGTAATATGGTCTATGTGTAATATGTTTTTTTTTTTCATATTTGCTACTTACCTGATGAAGTGTTTTGTATAGCCTACAGTTGATGTCTACAAGCCACGTCGGCAAATAAAATATAACACACAATAAAAATAATAGCAACTTGTACCTCTTTGATCTGTATATGTATACAGGAGTTACCAGGTAACTCACATATTTGCGGGCTGTAAACTTAAGTGGGGCTTATTCCCCGATTGTTCTGTGTATGTACCAGGTAACTCTCATATTTGCGGGCTGTAAACTAAAGTGGTGCTTTGTTCACCTCTTGTTAATAAATGTTATAGGGTAAATACCATAAACATACAGAATATTCTTATTTTTATTTTAAAACAACTTATTTCAAAACATGTTTAAAACACTATAATTTACCCAACACTTAATTTTTATTAACACAAAACTTTTATTTCAAATAAAAAGTAATGACAATTTTTCGTTGTTTTGCTGGTGTTCTTGTCCACTCGGATGTTGAGTTGATGTCGTCTCACAAATGCTGTTCTGCATTACATATAAAAAACATAAATGAAAGCCTTCAGTAAATGTTTCTTCACTGTGACTTGACAAAAAAACTGAGTTTTCTGAGCCAGTTATAAACTTTAGGCTAATTTATGTGCTAGCTAACCTGCTACTGTTAAACTGTCTTAAAAAAACATTGTTTGAAATGCGTGAGTCATGTATTAACAAAACCAGTCACCTTATCCAGCATGCGGATCCTGCTCACATCACTCGCAGCCGTAATCCACAGGGTAGAAAGTTTTTAAAACCTCTTAAAGAAATTTCACATCAGGATCGCGTTCCAGCAAACCTCCTGCAGACGGCTGCGCGCTCTACACCTGCGCAGTAGTCGTCTTTTGCTTTAGCGGGAGCTGATATCTGCTGTTGTTTCATTCTGGTTTGCCATTGCATAAATTATATTTGGCTAAAATACTTGTGTTTACACATGTTGCAAAGTTTTATTCTACCAATGATAACAGCTATTAAAAATAAACAAATAGCGTGCTGCTTTGTGGTCATTATTGTGTCATTTGAAATAAAAGAGTTTCAGAGTCAAAATTGCAAAGCACCACTTCAAATATGTCAGCAAATGTAAAAGTTTCCTGGTAAATATGGAATAAGTTGCTATTTTTATTGTACTTACCTTAAAAAAAAGATAACCACATTAAATCAGCTGGACTTTTGTTATTAAAAGCAAGTAATATAGGCTACTAAAATAAAAGTGATGTGCTGTTATATTTATTTGCCGATGTGGCTCGTAAACATCGACTATACAACATTCAGTAGTCATTATGAAAAATCACAATAAAATCATAATAAAAAAAAACATAATTTCCCCATAGACTTGACTAAGTCATACCTACCACGTAATATTACAATAGGTACCCTGTAGTTATAAAATACTTAGAGTATAAATCATTTATAATTCTTCATATCATTACCCCATAATTACCCCAAAAACTTAAAATATTATTCCCTTATACCTACAAGTACGTACTGTAGAGGTACCCTGTTGTTACAAATAGGTACGCTGTAAATTCGGTTTAATTACGCGGTACTTTGCGGGTCGTAAAATAAAGTGTTACCCACAATTGAGTTTCAATTGCAACAAACCACCATCACGTTGATGGATAAGGTAAGGTAATCAAGTCTTATGAATTTTGCGTTTAATGACATTGTTTATTTCATTATGTAAGTTTATGTGATGTTCAAAACGAAATTGTTGGTCATAGATATTACAGTATTAGTCCAAATTCGATGGTTAACACAGCACAGAATTAAGTTTTCAACTTACAATCTACAATGATTTTTCACATAATGTATTGACAGTACAAATCTTATTGTGAAGTGTCTTAAAATGACCATTTATATTGCTGTACAAATCTTGATGTGCATATCGTCCGCGGGAAGACGCGCTGATTACAGTCTACACACTAATGTTTTGATCAATATAATAGCAACTCACCCATCGCGTAAAACACAAGCAGGATCAGAATCTCTGTCTAGTTAAATGTTGTCACGAAGCTTTCTCTATCCAGAAAATGCAACACCAAATTGATCCTCTCTCGTTTTGTTCCAAACTCTTATTGGGTCGTTTGGTTGGCCCGTACGCTTACGGGAGCTGTCTTTGCTGACACAAGCAGTGGCAGACGGTAAAGATAAGTTCATAATCCATAAGTCCATAAGCAAGCGCGTAGCCCCATAGGCGCTAACGCATAGTTCCGCATTTTTCCACGACACTGGCTGCGTCCGAAAACTCAAGGCAGTGACTCGGTGCCTCGCTGCCTCATGAGGAAATGACTTCGGAGGCATGAAGGCAGCTCAGATAAAGGCTTTCAGACACACTTCAAAAGCAGCGTGTTTGAAATATAAACAGAGAACGCCTTTGTGATAACTAATCACATATTTGAAAACTACAATACTAATTTCTCGCTAGAAATGCAAGTAAAATGTGTAAAAAGTAAAAATATATGTTTATTTACACTAAATTTGTGCTCCAGTCGCTTCCTTGGCCGCCATTTTATGTTTTCGAACTCGACCACTGTTGTCATGTGGTTTTTACGTCAGTAAAGGCGGTGACAAAGGGTCACATGGATATTAACGTCATTGACAGGAGACTACACTGCCCCGTGTCAATGTTTTGAATGGAAATTTTCTCACGATTTACAAGTTGTTGAAAACATTACAGATATTGATAGTAATCAGCTGGACAAAATATATAAGACTGGCCTAGTGGTTTTTGGACATTTCACTGCAAATATCTTACAAATTGCACTTTTAAAAAGTTTTGTCAATGAATGGTCAATGAAAGGCAAAATCATTAACACATTCAGGACAGGAATTACAAAAACGTATTATGTTAGGCAGTAATCTGCATGGCCCGTATGAACTCCCAGTAATGTCTGGGCATACTCCTGATTAGATGGCACATGGTGTCCTTGGGTATCTCCTTCCAGACCCTGATCACAGCATAAGTGAGCTCCTGTCTGTGGTGCTCATTGATGGATTGGATACATGAGATCCCAGAGGTTTTCAATTGGATTAGGGTGTGGGGAATGTGAGGGTCAGTCAATGGCATCAAGAAACTGCCTACAGACTATAGCCACATGAGGTTGGGCATTATCATACACAAGGAGACCACTGCACTTATGCACTGCACCATCATAAGATCTGACAATAAATCAGAAGATTTCATCCCGATATTTCATAGCACAAAGAGGTCTGTGATACCCTCTGAGAATGGTCCTTCCCAGACCATCCTTCCTGTTGCTTCTCCAACGTACCTGTTTTCAATTGTATTTGCACCAAAACGCGTAAAAAGGTTTAGAATCACTTATGCTTCTTTACCGGGTTGATTAATATTAAAGAAGGTTAACTGACTTGGTGTTAATCTGTGATGATAAGATAGAATTTATAAAAATATAAATAAATGTATATACACATGTAAATGTTTCTTAAATACATACATGAATGTTTGTGTATTTATATATACATAATAATTACACACAGCACAAACTCATATGTTATGCAAAAAATATGATGCTCAGATAATCCGGTAACAGGTAAAATTATATATATATATATATATATATATATATATATATATATATATATATATATATATATATATATATATATATATATATATATATATATATATATATATATATATATATATATATTAAAAACATCATACTAATACTGTTTGACCCCCTTTCCCTTCAAAACTGCCTAAATTCAATGTGGCATTGATTCAACAAGGTGCTGAAAGCATTCTTTAGAAATGTTGGCCTATATTGATAGGATAGCATCTTGCAATTGATGGAGATTGAGATGAGCACATCCATGAAGCTCCCGTTCCAACTCATTGTCATGTTCAAGAAACCAATTTGAAATGATTTGAGCTTTGTGACATGGTGCATTATCCTGCTGGAAGTAGCCAGCAG